>NC_053447.1:32704028-32922671 GCF_007990345.1 Gossypium hirsutum
ACTGTAACTTATATTTTCTTAATACATACATAGCGTACGAGCTAGATCCACACATTTTCCAACAAAGGATGACTCAACTTGGGAGTGACATGGAGGGTCACATGAACACACCTTTCCGATAATGGTTAGGTACTATAGAGCCGTGGCAATGGGCTCAAAGTTTCGAAGGGCTTTCGCTATGGTCATATGACCACTAATCTGGCGGGGGTTTTAACTCCATATTAGTGAAAACAAGACATCTTTTGATTTCATCTGTCTTCTCGGCTACATTCTATAGGTTGGCTACCTTGATGCCAAGAATGGGGTAGCAACAAGTAAATTAGATGGAGGCGGGACACATGTTTGTCAAAGATGTCAGAGATGCAATAGTTACAAATCGTTGGATGGCGAGGTCGACGAATGTCAAAGTATATTCATGACGTAATGAAACATTTCGAGTTATAGAGACCATTGGTCATCGATCCGGTATACCACCTAGGTCCTACGGAGTTGATCTTCGAAATAGATGATGCGATTGTAGTAGATTCCAAACTCTTTATTATCCCTATGCACATGTCATGTCAGCTTGTGCTAAAGTCTCATTCAATGTTGAACAATTTACTGATGAGGTGTACACCCTTGAGCACACATTGCGTGTATGGGAGATCGAGTTCCCTGTCCTGCCTGACCTGTCTACATGGAGGTGTCTCCGACGACTTTCGAGCTTGTCCCAGACAAAGGGCTGCGTAGGAATCTAAAAGGTCGTCCGTAAACATCTAGATTTCATAATGAAATGGACATTAGGGAGAAATCTGACGGGAAGCTGTGTGGCATATGCAGATTAGCGGGTCATAATCGGAGTAAAAGCCCAAACCGAAACTACCATATTGGACAATCGTCGCGATCGAGTAGGAATTGAGATGTTGTTCAACCTCTATTAATTACATTTACTACATGTAGAGATGATTGGATCTAAAATTTGTATAAAATTTGTTACAATTAATCTAATTTGAATTACAAAGTTAGTCTAAAGATTGTTGCATTTAAAATTTTATTGAATTAAATAATATGTTTTTACGTAAATAATACAAAAAACCCCCTTAAATTAATAACTAAAATGAAAAAAAGGTCATTAAATAAATACAAACTTGACTATTTAAATTACGAAAACCCCTAAAATTGATGGTTTGATAGTGTGGTCCTAGGGGTATATTTTTGTGGAGGTCGATGTTCACGTTGCGAGTGATTGTGGCGATCAACGTTCTCTTCACCTGCATGTAGAGGTGTGCGAAACATAGATGAAAAATCATATGCCTCAAACACCATCGATGAACTTGAGCCGAGAGAAGTGGAGTGCTACGATGGATACGGACCGGGAGGAGTGAAGTACTGCAGTGGATATGGGCCGGGAAGAGTAGAGTACTAAGGTAGATATGGGCCGGGAGAAGTGGAGTACTGCGGTGGTAGTGGGCTGAAGATATCAAACTCTGAATAATATCTATGGCCTGATGAGCCTGGGAAATAGTCATCGTCCCCAAGTCTGGATGATAAAAACTATCCCCAGAGTGTAGCTCCGGATGTGGAAGGGGATGAGAGGGTTTTCCAAGTTGTGTCATGCGCGAGGGGACTACCATCGACCACCCTCCAAACAAAAATAGTTTCCCCATCTCAGAGTACTACTATATGTACTCTAACGAGGGCTACAGATCCAAAGCATGATCCATCTGAGGTACCCGCCCTAATCAGTTTTTCCACATTACAATATATTCTTTATGCACTTTTGCCCAATCATTTCCATGTTTCCCCCTTTTGTTAATCCCATGGATGTCCCCTAGCCATACTGGCAGTGTTAGGATATACTGTATGCAACCGAACTGCCGGAGTACTCAATCACCATGATACCACTCCATTGTCTGGAATTGATAACGGGTGCGCTAATGCACCATAGGTTTGAGTGGACGTGGGCAGACGATGGAATAACCGTCATAATTTTTGGGACAGAATACAACATCCAAATGAACTACACAGTTAATAACATGGTTATATTAATGCGGGTTGAATGAGATAAAATAATAAAATGTCATGAATATTGGAAAAACTTACCCCCTCTCCAGCATGATTCTTGATCATCAGACGGTATATCAAAATCGTGTATGACCTCCCGATACCCGGATTAGTGCTTCATCTATGAAAACAAATTGTTAGAATAATATAATCTGAAAAAAATTCAACTAATTGATAATGAGTAACAATTCATCACCTATTAACGAGTAGAAATACATGTGATTGGTGACTAATTGATGCCAAGAATGGCATCCGGTAAAGCGCCCATGACTGTAGCAATATGAGGCATCTGTCTATGTCCACTATAGAAAGATCTGTCGTCTGACAAAGTTCGCGATACAACATGGCTAACACTGCAGACCCCCAACTGTACGAACGGATGTTATGCAAATTAGATTATAGGGGCAAGTACATCAAGTAGACCCTGTTGCCATTTGCATCCAGCATGAGTACACCCCCTATAAGGTGCATAATGTAAGCTTGAACGACGTGCATCACCTCCCATTCACTGGCAGTACTCGACAAATGCTCGAAATTGGCCTTTAGCCATGTAAACCTCAAACCCGTAAATTTTCCCTCACTGGGCAAGCATCCAAGTAAGTCATAGCAAAGGGCGGTCAGCTTAGAGATAGAACTTACGCTCGTGATCGCATTCTCGTCGATGGGGAGCCTGAGCTGCAGTGCAATATCCTATAAAGTGATGTGCACTCCCTGCACGGAAAATGAAATATATGGGTTTCCGGACGCCATTACTCGACTAAAGCGAATATTAAGTTGTATCGCAAACCAAAGGTCCAAACCAATGTCGTTGATTCGAATCCGGCTAACTCCAATTATGGCATTAGGTGTTCATCTGACAGAAACCCTACACTATTAACACGACCCCTCAATGCACGGTACGAGCCCTGACATTATTAAATTAGCAAAATAGTTAATATAATCTAATTTAGTTCTGCAAATGACGTGAGTAACAAATAACAATTTCATTACCATCTTATTAATAGTACTTGATATGTGATTATCATTATTAATAAAAAAATCCATTTGTTGTAAATCTGCAATTAAAAAAATGAATTCATTTAATTTGTTGCAAAAAACACAGTAAATAATTTGGAATTTGAGAAACAGAAAAACACGGTAAATACATGGTAACAAAAAATACAGTAAAAAAATAAAAAATCTCTCATTACCTACAATAAAAAATTTATATTAGTTTACAATAATAATATAATTAAAATAAATATAAACAATCTAAACATAAAAAAGTACGAATAAAAAAATAAAATTAGAAACATACCTGTTTAGTTTCTTTCAAACAACCTATAAAATTATATAAAAAAATTTAATCAACATTTCAATAAATCAATAAAAATTGTAAAATAAATAAAAATAAAATAATATTACATTATAAAAAGTTTACATTAATAAAAAATCACAAAGCACTAAACTAAACACTAACAATTTATAACCTAATCATAAATTACTAACAAAATAACTATAAAATAATTTTAAATTAATCAAAAATCAAAAATCAAGAAAACACTAAACCAAACGCAACCATTTATAAGCTAATAAAAAATTATTAACAAAATAACTATAAAATAATTTTAAAAAAACAAAAATTTACATTAATAAAAATTCACAAAACACTAAACTAAAACAACAAACAAATTATAACATAATCATAAATTACTAACAAAACAATTTTAAAATAATTATAAAAAAAATTACATTCATAAAAAACATTAAACCATAAACACTAAACACAAACAATTTATAATAATTAATAACAAAAAAAATTTCACAACATAAAAAATATAACTAAACCCTTTAAATTAAAAAAAATCCATTTACTAAAATAATACATACCTTTTCTTCTTTCTTTCTTCTCTTTTTTTTCCTCACTTCCGCACCCTTCATCTTAAAGGGAACCATGTTTATAAGGTCCCCCATTTTCATTTTTTTCCCTTATGAAGGGACTTAACACTGCTAAAATGCAGTGTGCAGGTGTAGGGAGGGCTCGACGCGGGTGCAGAGAGGGTGCGGTGATAGGACTGGGCACTGCACCAGTGCCGCCTGTCAAACAGGCGCGACTAGTGCTGTCAGTCCAAGTGGCATCACACACGGCGGTCACGGGTATTTTGACCCGTATTTTGACCCGTTGACCTGTATTTTGACTCGATATAAAAGTGGTGTCGCCTATGTACATGGCACCACTAATAAAATAATATTTAAAAAAACAAAAAAAATTTAAAATTTATTAAAAAAATTTGGTGGTGCCGCCTATGAGAAAAGCACCACCCACCTAAACATACCACTTCCGTAAATAATCCTACTGACAGCACATTTAAGAAAATATTTTTTTATATTATTAGAGTAAATTAGCCTTCAAAATATATATTATTATAAAATTATTTATTTCTTAATTAAATAATCTAGTTAAAACTATTTTACTGTTCCTCTTACTCTTTTTTACGTTAAAAAAACTTTTTTCCAAAAATATTCATTATTTGTAGTACTTACCTTTTTATTACTGACAAATCACAGATCCGATGAAAGTTTTATTTATTGGCAAATATATTATTTATCTTTTTTTTGTTTTTTTGAAAAATGAAATATGATTTTTAAACTATAATACATTATTTATAGGTATAAGAAGTATAAATAAAGTAGAGATCTATTTCTAATGACTATTAGAATTTAAAGTACATCAAAATTTATCTTGATCTTGATGGACATCCACTTAATAAAATATTCATAACACTCCTCATTGGATGTCCATTGGTAGATAATGTGCCTCGTTAAAACCTTACTAAGATAAAAACCCCGTGGGAAAAAATTCTTAGTGAAGAAAAAAGAGTACACATATCTATAATACGCATAATATGCTGCATCATTAAAAACCTTACTAGGAAAACCCAATGGGACAAAACCTCGGTTAAGGGAAAAAGAGTACAGCGCATATTGCTCCCCCTCATTAAAACATCACATACTTTCTCATATTCTATGTATTCAATCTTAAATACTAGTCTTTCAAATGACTATTTGAATGTATTTGCTAAGCATTTATATCACCATTCTTTTGAAAGTTATGAGTAAGGGAAACTTTGAGAAAATATATTTTGATCTCTTCAGGAGTTTCAACAATAATCATAACAAACTTTAATCATGATTCTTTTATAAAAACACAAATAGGTATTTTGAATCATTTTATAATCCTCCTTCAACTACTATTCACCTAGACAAATTTATCACATATGTTCAAATTATTTCAATTCATATAAATGAAAAATTTCCTGAGAATTTCAATATGCTTCTAGCATTCTAAATCTTTCAAGGATTTTAATATAAACTTTATTATATAGTGATTTATAAAAGGTTGTAACAACAATTATTAGACACAAGTTAAATCTTTTATGAACTGTTAGTTTGATAATATATCTAAAGGTTATGGCATCCACCACAAAAAAATATTATATCTTTTCATAATCAATGTTAGGACTTAGCGAAAAACTTCATATTTTTATTCCGCTTTTGCAAAACTACTTCATTTGTACCATCACTGGCTTTATACCTTTAGATATTTGGACTACTGGTCCAAAAACTCCACGAATTTAATTGTACTTAAATTGCGTCTTTCCATTTAGACCAATTTATTCCATATTTATATTTCTCAATACATTTATTTAAGATCCTCCTTTTATTTCATTATTTCAACAATACTATTACATGCAAAATCATTATCGACCACTTTTATTATCAATTCGACATTTTCTCGAATTGATATAACTTATCGATATATCTTATTTTCACTACTTTAATCTTCAGTTTCAAGTACCTGAATCTCTTTTAGAGTTTTAGTTATGTCTTGGGTCTCTTCTAGAGTACCCACCTCCACTATATAACCATCTAGATTTATTTTTTATGAGAATTTTCATATATGAAACTTGTAATGAGTTATCCTTGTTGAAGTTCTAGTTCAAATTACTCTCCCCCCAATTCATTACAAGTTATTATTTCTTTCTCTCTAATTTCGAGAAAACTATCGAATCAAAATAATAATCACAAATCATATCATAATTGAATCTCCAATACATTTAAAACAGATAATAATATAAGGAGACTCGTAATTAATATATATTCCCAACTTTCTTAGAGTATTCACTCATCTTTATTGTGGAGGAGCAATTGGAACACATACGCACATAGAAAAATTCAAAGATAAGAAATATTTAGCTCTTGACCAAAAATCAATTGTAATGGGGAGTATTTATAACTTATTAGCTTGATGTGTAAAACACATAAATCAAAATAATCTCATGTTGAAATAGGAAGGTTAGTTCTCATAAGTAATGGTTTAGGCATTAACCAGAGGCGTTCAATCAATAATTTCTCTAAACCATTATGCGCATAAATAACAAACTTTTACAAAAGTTTTTCAAACTCAATCAATACAAAACTGAGATATAAACTCATCAGTATTAGCAAGATGAATTGTCTTAATTGCATGATCTGAAAATAATTATTTAAACAAGCAATCTTGCAAACGACAAGTTGCAAGTTGGTAACACATATGTGATTATTTTGTAAATGCATCTACCAAAATCATATAATATCAAAACCATCCACATGGTGGATGAATGGGTCCATATTCATTTTAGAAATGCAAGATACTAAATCTCATTGAGAACAAGCAACAAATGAGAATTCTTTAAATTAATGAATCTTCTGGTTCTTTGATAAATGTCCATATGAATTCTCAATTAATTTTCGCATCATATATGATTCAGGATGCTCTAATTGGTCACGCCAAGTAGTAAATATATTTGTATCAGTAAACTTCTTGTTTACTTTAATATGCATTTTAATTGTACTAAATTGTGATAAATTGATAAATTTACTGTCATTTCTTTTACTTTTTATCCACATATAAGTACTATTGTGACATTTACTACCAGAAATGTCTAAATCAATGTGAAGTCTAAATCACTATTTTCTAGGTGTACAATAGGTACATAACCAATGACTTTTCATACATAATTTTTCTCTTTTGGAAGTTCTCATCAGTAATATTTTTTTCACATAATTTAATTGACAACTTATTCTGAATACTATAGAATTATAGTCACAGTTTTAAAAAAAGCTTACAACTTTAGGTGCATCCAACAGTAACGAACTTTAGATAGAATTATCATATCCTATGCTCATAAGTAGATATTTCACAATAAAATATTTTGCTTTCAATCCCTTAATGGAGATGATGATAAAAGAATATCAAAAAATAGTCACAGTTAATTCAATTTAATAACAAGAGTAATCAATAACTCAATCCTCCCTTTTTTTCATCTTTTCAAAATAGACATTTATAGAAATAATGATTCATAAGAAATATAATCTTTTCTTTATTCACAATTTCAATATGATATCCATTATAATGAATTTCTTTAAAAGTAATGCATTAATCATCACAAATTTTGTACATTTTAGATATTGATATTGATATATTTGTTTGTTTCAGTACCAAATAAGATAAATATTTTCTATCTGTAATGATAGAATTCATTACTACATTCTCATATCCTTCCTCAAAGAATATTAACAGAAACAAAATATTTGAGCATACACCACATATGTAGCCAATAATCTTTCATATCAAATTGATAACATAAGTTATCTTTAACCTTTGAAGAGTTATCTTGAGAACTCTCATTGTTCTTTTATTTATTACTATGTTCTAACTTTTGGTGGTTCACGATTGTATCTTTTATTTCCTTTATGTTTGCATTCACTTCAGGGAATGCAAAAAATCTAGTAGGACAGACTTCTAAATGCCTCCATTAATTCTTTATTTCATAATCATCATCGCAAACATATGTGGATTTCAAATTAGAATATATCTATTCATGTTTGTCATGATTAGTCTCCAATTATAATAAACATGATATAATAAATAAATCATAGTAAAATATACCTGAAGATCTTTAACATCATCTTCATCACCCACATAAGGATTATATAAATTTCTTTAGATACTGAATACCCATAGTGCATAGGCCTCAATTGAAGACTGAAATTGCAATAGCTCTAGAAGGCAATCTACAACAACTTGAGTAGCAGATTTGGAGTGACTGTATTATAAAATTAAAGAGAATCGTGCTAATAACGTGTTATAAAATAAAGAGACAAAAAGTAAATGACAAAGAGAATATGAGAGCAAAAGAGAGATCATATTTTATTAATCAATCGGAATATTTACAAAGATTTTCTAAAGTCTCTATTTATAGGCATAAGAAGTATAAATGAAGTAGAGATCTACTTCTAATGACTATTAGAATTTAAAGTACATCAAAACTTATCTTGATCTTAATGGACATCCACTTAAGAAGATATTCATAACCAATAATTTATAAATTTAAATATTTAGGGTCTGTTTGTTTCGCTGAAAATGGCTTCTGGAAAATGATTTCTGGAAAATGACTTACTTTTCTGAAAAAGTTAATATTTTCTAGTGTTTTGATGAATATGTGTAAAATATTTTCTGTTGTTTGACAGATTTCTTAAAAATATTTCATAAAAGTTGTTTTTAATGAAACAAACATATATTTGAGATTTTCTTATCTTTTCATTATTTAATTGAGTTTATTTTAAATCTATAAATTTATATTTTACATTATTTTTGCATATATTAAAAATATTTTGTTTTATTCACGTTCATTAAAAAGTCATTTTTTTAGTTACATAACTACCAAGTGAGTACTTTTTATTTAAAAATGTGACATCAACAAAACTGACAAAAAAAAATTAACAATGTCAACAATTGGACTTGATTTTTAAATCTAAAAAGTAGAGGGACTAAATTCTTGAAATAAAAGTATAGAGACTAAATTGAAAATTTGTGAAGAGTACATAAAGTTATCACATATTATAACTTTTATACTACAAAAAATTTATTATTAATATATTTACAATTGTAATAAATATTTATTATTAAAATATTAATATTGAATATTTTCAATAATATGTGAAGTGCTATAAAATAATCAAATAAAAGAACACTTAAAGTAAACTGAGAATTTTCTCGTATCTTATTTTCATTTACAAAAGAGTTCTATTTATAAGTAAATTGACATTCAATGCAATACAATGAATGAAGCTTATTTAAGTGCTTCATTAACACATTAAACAACTTGCATAAATGGGCGGCTTTACCTTATAAATAAGGGGGTTAGAATATGGACATCCACTTTTATTTGTAACACTCCCCATTGGATGTCCACTAGAGAAAAATGTGCCTTATTAAAACCTTTATTAAGAAAAACCTTGTGGAATAAAAACCTAATGAAGGAAAAAGAGTACACAATCTCTTATCGCAAGTTGTCTCGTTAAAAACCTTTACCAAGAAAACCTAGTGGGACAAAACCTTAGTTAAAGGAAAAGGGTACAATGTGTTTTTGACTCCCCTAACGGCAATATTGCATCACATCTTTCAGTTGATGCATTCCAATCTTGTGTAGTAGTCTTTCAAACGTTGAATTTGCAAATGCCTTGGTAAAAAGATCTGCTAAATTATCACTAGAACGAATTTGTTGAACTTCTATGTCACCTTTCTTCTCAAGATCATGAGTGAAGAATAATTTTGGTGAAATATGTTTCGTTATGTCACCTTTGATATAACCACCCTTCAATTGAGCTATACATATTGCATTATCTTCGAGATAGTTGGCATCTTTTCCTGTAAAGACAAATTATATATCTTATGGATATGTTGGGTTAATAACCTTAGTCAAACACACTCTCGGCTTGCCTCATGCATTGCAATTATTTCAGCATGATTTGAAGAGGCAGCAGCTAATGTATGCTTTGTCGAATGCCATGATATGGCAGTACCTCCACATGTAAATAAATATTTCGTTTGAGATCGACCTTTATGTGGACCTGATAAATATCCAGCATCAGCATAGCCAACTAATAGGGATTTTGAATCATTTGAATAAAATAACCTCATATCAGTGGTCCCTCTAAGATACCTAAATACATGTTTAATTCTATTCCAATGTCTACGTGTTGGAGAAGAACTAAATCTTGCTAACAAGTTTACAAAAAAAGCTATATCAGGTCTTGTGTTGTTTGCAAGATACATCAATGCTCCTATGACACTTAGATATGGTACTTCAGGACCAATAAACTCTTCATCATTCTCGCAAGGATGAAATTGATCTTTATTCACATCTAACCATCGTACAACCATTGGGGTACTCAATGGATGTGTTTTATTCATATAAAATCTCTTTAAGATCTTTTTCGTATAAGTTGACTGATGGACATGAATTCTATCTTTTAAATGCTTGATCTGCAGACCAAGAAAAAACTTTGTTTTTCCAAGATCTTTCATCTTAAATTCTTTCTTTAAATAATTGATTGCATTTTGAAGCTCTTCAAGAGTTCCAATAATATTTAGATCATCAATATAAATAGCAATTATCACAAAGTTTGATCCAGATCTTTTTATAAAAACACGTGGGCAGATTAGATCATTTTTATAACCTTCTTTTAACAAATATTCACTAAGACAATTGTACCACATGCGTCCAGATTGTTTTAATCCATATAAACTTTTCTTTAATCTAATTGAGCAATTTTCCCAGGAAACTTTATATCCTTCAGGGATTTTAAATCCTTTTAGAATTTTCATATAAATTTCACTATCAAGTGTACCGTACATATAGGCTGTAACGACATCCATTAGATGCATGTCAAGTTTTTTATGTACTACTAGACTAATACGGTATCTAAACGTGATTGCATCCACCACAAAAGAATATATCTCTTCATAATCAATGTCAGGCCTTTGGGAAAATCCTTGTGCTACAAGTCGTACTTTATATGTTACTACTTCATTTTTCTCATTTTGTTTTCACACAAATATTCATTTATATCCTACTTTACATATTTAGGTGTTTGGACTATAGGTCCAAAAACCTCATGTTTAGAAAGTGAATTTAATTCTGCTTGAATTGCATCTTTCCATTTTAGCCAATCTTTTTCTATTTCTAAATTCCTTAATAAATTTAGGCTCAGGATCCTTATTTTCTTTTTCTATTTCAATAACAACATTATAAGCAAAATTGTTGTCAACAACTATATTTTTCCGATTCCATCTTTTTCCTAAAGAAACATAACTTATTGAGATCTTTTCGTTATCACCATTTTCAGGTACCTGAACCTCTTCTGGGTTTTTCTGATTAGTTATATCTTTGGCCTCTTCTTGGGGACTTGCCTCCACAATATTACCATCTTGAATAATTGTTTTTTTCCTTTTACGAGGATTTTTATCTTTGGAACAGATTGGCCTTCCACGCTTCAGGTGTGGATTACTTTCTTTTGCACTAACAATATGCCCTATTGGGATATCAATTCATACTGGAGCATTTCCAGCTGGTATGTGAGATTTTGTAATTCTCTTTAGGTTAGTAAATGAATCTGGCAGTTGATTGGAGATGTTTTGCAAATGTATGATCCTTTGAACTTCTTGTTCATATTGACTTGTGCGAGGATCTAATTGAGGTAATGATGATTCCTTCCATGTAATTTCTTTTACTAGTTGTATTTTCTCTCCCCCTAATGTTGGGAATGTTGTTTCATCAAAATGACAATCAATAAATTGTGCAGTAAATAAATTTCCATTTATTGGTTCAACATATTTAATTATAGAAGGAGATTCATAACCAACATATATTCCCAACCTCTTTTGAGGACCCATCTTTGTGCGTTGTTATGGAGCAACTAGAATATATACTACACATCTAAAAATTCTAATATGGGAAATATTTGGCTCCTAACCAAAATTCAATTGTAATAAGGAGTATTTATTATAACCTGGTGGCCTTAAGCGCACAAGTACTGCTACATGCAAAATAGCATATCCGCAAGCTATAACAGGGAGTTTTGTTCTCATAAGCAATTACCGAGCTAATAGTTAAAGGTGTTTGATAAACGCTTTAGCTAAAACGTTTTGTGTGTGAACATAAGGTACAGGATGTTCAACTTTTATCTCAAATGGCATACAATAATCATTAAAAGCTTGGGATGTAAACTCACTAATATTATCAAGATGAATAGTTTTGATTGCATAATCTGGATATTGTGCTCTTAATCGAATTATTTGAGCAAGTAGTCTTGTAAATGCCAAGTTACGAGTCGATAATAAACACATATGTGACCACCTACTAGATGCATCTATCAATACTATAAAATATTTGAATGGCCCACATCGTGGATGAATAGGCCCACATATATCACCTTAAATACGTTCTAAAAATGCGAGAGATTCAATCCCAACTTTAGCTAGTGGTGGTCTAATAATCAATTTTCCTTGAGAACAAGCAACACAAGATAAATCCTTGAATTCAAGAATCTTCTAGTTCTTTAATAGGTGTCCAATTGAATTCTTGATAATTCTTTGCATCATAATAGATTCAAGATGGCCTAATCAGTCATGCCAAATAGTAAAAGTATGTAGTTCTACAAACTTCTGGTTTGTAGTAACATGTGACTCAATTGCACTAATATGTGTATAATATAAACTTGATGAAAAAGCAGGTAGCCCTTCCAAAACATATTCCTTTCCACATTCAACATTTGTAATATATAGATATTCAATATTTTTTTCATTCATAGTCTCAATATGATATCCATTAAGACGAATATCTTTAAAACTCAATAAATTTATTTAAGACTTAGTGAAATATAAAGCATCATCAATGACAAATTTTGTACCTTTAGGTAATAATATAATAGCTCTTCTGGAGCCTTCAATAAGTTTTGAACTACCCGATATTGTATTAACATAGGGCGTTACTTATTGTCAAATGAGAAAAATATTTTTTATCTTTAAGTATTATATGTGTTGTAGCACTATCTGCAAGACACATGTCTCCATTGATTTTGGGTCCATCGAAATTTTGTTGAATAGTCATATTCTTCATAAAAACAAACAAAATATAATATGAGAAACATTGCAAATATTTATTAAATATATAAATTATTCTTTATGCAAGAAAATAAAGTATACTTAAAACAAAATAAAAATGTCAAAATAACATCAAATTTTCTAATGATTCTCAAAGAAATCTGCCACATCTAAGTCATTAAGGTCATTAAATTTATCACCTTCGTAGGCATGGTCAGTTTTAGTATTATAGTGAATATCTTCATCATTTGCCTTCATTTCATCATTTTGGGATATAAAATTTGTCTCCATATGTTGTCCATTCTTTTTAATGGATGCTTGATAAAGTTTCACTAAATGCTCAAATATACGACAGGTACGTGGCCAATGTCCATTCATATCACATCAGTAGCATATATCCTCAACAATCTTTGAAGGATTATTTTGACCACTTCTTTCTTGTCTTTCATTATTATTCTTTTTTTGGTGGTTAGAAGTATCATTGTTATGACCACCATGATAACGATTACTAGTACATCGTCGACCACGGCCACGGCCACGACCTCTATATTTTATATTTTCATAATTATTGTGTACTGTTACATTCACTTTAGGGAATGGTGTAGAACCAGTGGGAAAAATTCCATGATTTTGCATCAACAGCTCATTATTTTGTTCAGCCACCAAAATGCATGAAATCAATTCAAAATACCTTTTAAAACATTTTTCACTGTATTGCTACTGCAGGAGCACATTAGTAGCATGAAAAGTTGAAAATGTTTTCTCTAACAAGTCCTCATCAGTTATGTTTTCTCCACATAATTTTACTTGAGAACTAATTTTGAAAAGTTCTGAATTGTATTCACTTACAGTCTTAAAATCTTGCAACCGTAAGTGCATCCAATCATAACTAGCTTTAGGGAGTATCATCGTTTTCTGATGGTCAAATCGTTCTTTCAAATTTTTCCACAACTCAAGAGGGTCTTTCACAATGAGTATTCCACTTTTAATCCTTCATGTAGATGATAACGGATGAAAATCATTACTTTTGTCTTGTCTTGATTAGATGCTTCTTTATCTGCTAATATAGTATTTCTTAAACCTTTAGCATCTAGGTGAATTTTAACATCTAACCATGACAAATAACTCTTGCCTGAGATGTCTAAGGCTGCAAATTCAAGTTTGGCAAGATTTGACATTATAATCACTTGAATGAAAATATAAAAATATTAGTAAAATAATAAGCGTTCTCAATTGTAAAATAATTCAATTATATATACCAAATTTGCTAAATAATAATATGTATGCCAAATATTGGCATAGAGAGGAATAGTCATAATAATAACTTCACACAAATTACATTAATTGACATTTCTTTTAGTAAAAAAATATGTATATATAATTATCATTATAACATTTTAGTTGTAAAAATAAATGTGCAAATGTTACCCAAAGCAAATATTTCATCTAGAAATAAAATAAAAGAATTATAAAAATACGTATACCGTATATAGTTTAACGGGAGTTATACGGGAAAATTATATAAATTCAAAATGACGTGAACTTCACTATGAACTTGTAGACGCTTGTGCTTATAACGTGTTATAAAATAACCAAATAAAAGAACACTTAAAGTAAATAGAGAATTTTCTTGTATCTTATTTTCATTTGCAAAAGAGTTGTATTTATAAGTTAATTGACATTCAATGCAATACAATAAATGAAGTTTATTTAAGTGTTTCATTAACACATTAGACAACTTGCATAATGAATGGGCGGTTTTACTTTATAAATGGGGGGTTAGAATATATACATCCACATTTATTTGTAACATGAAGAATATTATTTAAAACTATTATTTTTAAAAATTATTATTAAAATAAAATTGAAATATCAAATAATTTATTAAAATAATAAATTATATTAATAATTTATTATATAAATAAATATAAATAATTAAATATGTTTGTTTAATAATATTGAAAAATAAAATATTTATATTAATATATTAATATTTTTAAATATTTTTAAAAATAAAAATAAAAATTATTTTCAATATAATAATATTAAGTTTGATTTAAGTTAATTTTTATATAAAAATAAAATTACCTATGTAATACTCAATTTTAGCCCGGGCTCACAAAAAAATAATAAACCTAAAATAATAAAACAAAGTCTAAGTCTAGTACAAAATTATATCATTTGGCCCGATCAAAATGACCCATTACTTGAAATGGTTGAAGGTCCATCTACAAGCTTATGGAAACATAACCTTCAAAGATATGCAATCTTAGATATGATCTTAGTTATGATATATGCAATCTTAGAAGATATGATTTTGTAATCTTAGAGATTTAATTTGTAGATACCCTTTAATCTTAGCGGTTGATGTAATTAATTTGTACCGTTGGATTTGGGGAGGCTCAACTATAAATAG
Organism: Gossypium hirsutum; assembly: GCF_007990345.1. Classification (NCBI taxonomy): domain Eukaryota; kingdom Viridiplantae; phylum Streptophyta; class Magnoliopsida; order Malvales; family Malvaceae; genus Gossypium; species Gossypium hirsutum. The sequence goes on from NC_053447.1 coordinate 32,719,457, forward strand.
AGGCCTCTCCCTTCATTGTAAAGGAGGGAAGTTGGGAGTAATAATAATTCTTAAGAGTATTCCCTTAAATTTCTCTTTCTCTTGCATTTTTATTTTCTTTGGCGTGTTCAATAGGGTCCTTTCGACTTCATTTATTTGCGGATTGAGGCCCAGAATTTATGTCAAAGCTCGATTTAGTCTTTTTTTATTTATTATTTATTTTTATTAAATTTGATTTTCTTGTTATTAAGTTATTATTATTATTGTTATTATTATCATTATTATTATTACTATATATACACATACGCATATTTTTTTACAATAATATATATACATATATTTGTTTAAAAAACTTTTATAAACACAGGCGCATATTATATATATATATTTTTATTATTCTATTTGCATAACTTTTATATACATATATATACATTTACATTTTATATACATATACATTTTTTATTTCCTAACTTTTATATGCATATATATATACTTTTATATATTTTTTACTTTGATAAATATGTATATACGTATGTTTTCTTATATTATTCTTCATAAATTTTTTATATATATATTTTTCTAAATTAATTAATTTTAATATATGTAATTATTATTTGTTTATATATATATGTAATTATCTTTTTTATAATCTATATATATGTATATAATTTTTTTATATATGTACATGTATATATTTTGTACCCTTTTTTCTCTATATATATTTTTTTGTTTATTTCCTTCTTTTGTTTATCAATTTATGTTTTCATTTATATTTTAAAAGCATGTTTTTTTATTTCGCTCATTTATTTGATGCTTTGCATGTTATTGATTTATTTTTATTTATTTATTTATTTGTTTATATTATTTCTATGCCATTGTTGTATTTATTACTATTGTATTTGTTATCACGATATTTATCCATACATTATAACATTACATTATCTTTTACTTGAATTTAAAATGGAAAATTTTCAAAATAAAGATAATACTCGTATTTAGGATTTTCAAGAAAATTGAGCCCTAACGTATTGGGTTCCGATTTTCTTCGTAAAATCTAAAAATCGAGGATTGTTCTTTAATCAAACAAAATAAAACTTGTCATCGGGAATTCAATGTGTTGTGTCCTAACGTATTGGATGTGACACGTTGATTTCTCGAGATAAAGATTTTTTAAATATATATATATAAAGGAAATATTGAATGTTTGGGATTTTAAGAAATCGTGCCCTAACGTATTGGGGTGCGATTTCTTCATAAATTTTAAACAATTAAATATTTTCTTAAATTTTATTATACGAGTTTTTTGGACCAACTCATCTTGAAGAGAATAAAATGTTGTGCCCTAATGCATTGGGTGTGATATTTTTCTTTTCAAAAAGAGAAAGTCTTAATAAATAATTTCATTTAACTAAGGATAGTATTTTTTAAACTCTTGACTTTAAGACATTAATTAATCAATTTGGTACCAATTTTTGGGCGTTACGAGGGTCTAATCCTTCCTCGTACGTAACTGACTCCCGAATCCGTTTTTTTGAAACTCGTAGACTAAAGCTATTTTTTAGGTGATCCAATCACACCTTAATAAAATATTGGTGGTGACTCCCAATTTTTGTTTTTTTAAATCGACAACTAATTTTGTTTTTTTCCAAAAATAAAAAATGGTTTCGACAGTTTGGCGACTCCATTGGAGACCTTTAAAAAAATAAGAAAGTCGAGCCACAAAGTTGATTAATTTTTGTCTTATGGTCGAGAAAATATTTTTTTAAAAAAATTCATGAGATCCTTTTGCATTCATTATTTTCTTGCTGAATTGATCTTTGCAATTTACATTACATGAGTTGAATGATTTTACCCTTTTAAGTGGGAGTGAGAAACTATTCCTTCGTGAGGTTTTCACCTCCGTATAGGATAGTGGATCACTTTCGGAATACATCGGTACCTATGCCTTCGTGAGATTATCATCTCCGTATAGTCATAGGGAAAATGTGTTCCCCTGAACCGAACTTGATCTATATGAGCCTATAATGGGTGAAGATCGAGGAATCTACTAGTTCGGGTACTCTTACTTTAGAACCAAACCGCATATAATGAGTCTTAGGAGCCTACCCTAGGTAGAATCACACCGAATGCCTAGAGGTCACCCGAAAACTTGGTTTAAATTTACGATCATTTTGTTGTATTTTGTCCATTTTTGTTACGATTATAATTATTTCGGTTTGTAATTACTTTATTGGTTTGAATTTTGATGTTTCTGCATATTGTATTACATAACCACTCGATTATATCCTTTTAAGTGGGAGTGAGAAGCTATTTCCTTCGTGAGGTCTTCACCTCCATGCAGGATAGCGGATTGCTTTCGGGATACATTCGTGAGATTTTCATCTCCGTGCAGCCATAGGGAAATGTATCCCCCTGAACTGAACTTGGTCCGTATGAGCCTATAATGGGTGGGGATCTTGAAATCTGCTAGTTCAGGTACCCTTACCTTAGAGCCAAACTACATATAGTGAACCCTAGTTGCCCACCTTAGGAATAATTACACCAAACCCTAGTGGTTTCCCGAGTAGATGCTCAATTTGTTTCTTTCTTGCTTGCTTTTGTTTTGCACTAACCTGTTTCGTTTTGTTATGGTTATGATTGCATTGCATTTTCATCATAGAAAAGAGGTGTTGATTCACGTTCAATATCTAAATAGAGAGCTTGTCATAAGAAAATGGATTTCTTGATAAAGTAGGAGATAATACGGTCGTCCAAATATAGTCCGAGAAAACGTAACAAGAGAAAGATGATGGTCTAAGGGAGGACTACGCAACTTTGCTTCATTGCCTGAGGATTCAAGTTGATAAAGATTATTCGAGAGTCGTCAACCTCCCGACCTTTTAAAGAGAAGCCAACGAGCATTACGAGGATGAATGAGCAACAATTCGAGGCCCAGATCAAGCAAAAAGGAGATAGAAGAGACACTTTTTTGGAAAGTTTACGAGATTTTAACATCTGGATATGAAGAAAGGGATTGATGTCTTCTCCTGGAGTATGAGGGCAAGGCCGTATAAATATCCATTTTATGTAAAGAGATTTTTTTTCTAGAAAAGTTGTTCTAATAGAATTGAATTAGAATCAACGCCTCTCTTCTTTTGCATTCATGGCATTCATTGTATTAGATTTGCATTGCATCATACACATTAAATCTCACAAAATGACTCTAAAATTTTGACAGTTATCCTAGAATATCGGTACACGAGGAAAAAACAAAGTAATGGACCAAAGATTGGAAAGACCTGAACAACTCCAAAGGGAGAGGTAGGACCAGCTACTGCTACAAGAGCGTTAGCTAAGGTCCAACAAAATATGATGGACAATAAAAAATGAAGGAGTTAAAAGAAACGTTCACATCAATGTCATACATGAAGACAACTGAAAAGGGACCTTGTTAGACATCTACCCTTATAAACTTGGGAGTGTTCTGAATAATCGGACTGTAGAAGAAATCCCTATAGTATTTAGAGCTTACTTAGAGTAATATTCAGAACACACTTGTTGCTTTCAGCCTAGAGGCAATAAGAACTCATTTGTGAAATAGGCTAATGTCTGAACGTCATTATTTAAATGAAATGCATCTTTGCGAACATTTTTGAGCTAATATACTTTCATTCTTTATGAATAATTATTTTTTATTCTTTCATTCTATTGGATTATCTTCCAAATAAATCTTTCATTCATAATCATACTGTATAGATTCTTAAATTCATACATTCTTTATATAATCTTTTGTACCTACAATAGGTCCCTGGATATCAACGACATGAGTGACGCTGCTACAGACTCAGAATCTCCTTTTGAGCGAGACATGTGTTTAGAGGGATCTCATGACTTTGAAGATGACATAGATTGTAGCCTATTTTCCGGACTTGATAAGGATGGTAGAACAAGTCGAGAAACGGATCTTACCCTACAAAGAATCATTGGGATACATGACTTCTCCTTATGTGGGGCATGAAGGTCATTTGGTCGATCTCGCCAAAAGAATCTGACGGTCATCGATTCATCTTTGTGGTCATCAATTACTTTACTAAATGGGTGGAAGCTGCTTCATATGCCAATGTCACAAAGTCGACAGTTAGCAGATTCGGGAAGAATCATATGTTAGTATGGAACGCCAAAAGGATCATATCTGACAATGTACTAAATTTGAACAACAGCACAATATCAAAAGTTTGCAGCCTATTCACGATTAATGACATATTTCCCAAAAAAAAAAGATGGCGCAAAAAAAAACTCTACTAGGGCAATGCCTTTCTCTTGGGCCTATCGCGGTTTTGCCTATTGAAGACAAGATTCTTTCTCTTTAAGTTTTTGGATCCAATTCCGATTGAAGAGGAATGTTCAAAGTTATCCATCATGGTCAAATGTGCCAAAAGCAAATGATACGATCTCACAAAAAAGGTCCGCCCTAGAGAATTCCTTGAGAGGGACCTGGTATTGAAGAAGATCCTTCCCATACAAAAAGAACTTTATCCTAAGCTGGGAAGGACCTTATGTAGAAGGCCTTATCTGTAAAAGCGTCAATTTTTATCAGAAGGGATAATAAGGACATGCCTAATCCTATGAGTTCAGATTCAATCAAAAATATATTTCAAAAAAAAAAGAAGAAAAATGAGAGGCCAAGGTGAAAATCCGTAAAGGACACCTTGAGACCAAAGGGGATTTAAGTTGAAAACCCTAAAATGGCAGCTCAAATTTTGATCAGAATGGGACATGAGGTGATCAGAGTAGCTCAAATTTTGATCAGATTGAGGCATGTTGTGATCTTGCTATACCTGAATCAACAGGAAATGGTGGGCGACATCTTGGGACATCGACGAAGTACTGTAGATCTCCTAAACACATGTCAAACTCAGAATGGTCTTCAGAAAGTTTGTACAGAGAAGCTCAAGCTGCGATATCTGGGGCACCCAATTTTCATACTATTTATATTAAATTTTTTGTTCTTGGAATACTTTATTCTTTCCCAGGATACACATTCTCAATCAATTTCCTTGTTATCCTTATTTACTATTTTTTTGATAATCTATTCCTTTCGAGCTATGCTCAAAACCAATTGTATTCTCATCCATTGTTATACCCTTTTTGCAAGCATGTTGCATTGGAATAATGATTAATGGACTAATAAAACTTTCACAAGGGAAGTTTGGCATATTACTCTAGAAGTTTCTAAATAATACAGGAACCTGAAACAAGACTATTGTTTAGAACGCACCATGTTTAAAGGTTGGAAATCTGAAAATGAAGAGTCTAAATTAGGATTTCTCTTTGGATTTTGTTGTTAAAAACATTGATTGAACAAAATGACAAAGCTTAAATAAACAAGTAAGCAATGATCACCAGACAGTACGAAGAGGTTTCCTCGGAGAAGAAAGCCTTCATTTATGCATGAGCCTTTGGTACGATACCTTGGGAATGGTGTAAGGGACCAAAGAGATTTAGATCATGTATCCTTGAATTGTGATAGGAGATGATCGAGAAAAAGCCATATATTCCTACCTTTAGGCTACAGTGGGAGAATGATGGTACAAATTTTGCGCCCCAATGGATTGAACTTTGAGGTTTACAGTGGGGGCAACCTAACTAAATATTTCTTCAGAAAAGCCAGCCAAGCAAGAAGGTGTTGTAGAACTTCAGTGTTAAAGCCTTAATAAACTTCGAATAATGACAACCTAAGTGGGATCATTCTCGGAAAAAAAAATTATGCATTCGTGCAAACACCATTCACACATGACTAGTTAGGAGCATTTGATTTATTTTATGTCATCCTAATCATTAGGCATAATCAGGTTCATTATACAGGTCATGTTCCCCAGAGAGCAGATCAGTGAAGATAGCAGATCCTATCTTCCTATATTGGTAGCGAAGTGGATCGAATATGCAGATCTTGTCTTCCCATACTGGTGGCGAAGTAGATCGAAGAAAGCAGATCTTGTCTTCATGTATTGGTGTGGAGTAGATCGAAGATAGCAGGTCCTGTCTTCCTATATTGGTAGGAAGTGGATCGAAGATACAGATCTTGTCTTCCTATACTGGTGGCGAAGTAGATCGAAGAAAGCAAATCTTGTCTTCATGTATTGGCGTGAAGTAGATCGAAGATAGTAGATCTTGCCTTCCTGCACCGACAACAAAGTAGATCGAAGACACCAGCCTTGCCTCCCTGGGTTGCAGCAGAGCAGGCTAAAAATAGGAGATCTTGCCTTCCTGCACCGACAGCGAAGCAGATCGAAGGCACTAGCCTTGCCTCCCTGGGTTGCAGCGGAGCATGTTAAAAATAATAGATCTTGCCTTGCTACACCGACAGCGACGCAGATCGATGACCCCAACCCTATCTCCCTGGTCAGCAGTGGAATAGGTTAAAGATTGTGAATCCTATCTCCCTGGTCAGCAGTGGAATAGGTTGAAAATTGAGAATTCTATCTCCCTGTGCAGCAGTGGAATAAATTGAAGATTGTAGGTCCTATCTCCCTGGTCAACAGTGGAATGGGTTGAAGATTGTGAATCATATCTCCCTGAGCAGCTGTGGAGTAGGTTGAAAATAGCAGATCTTGTCTTCCTGTACTGGCAGTGAAGCAGATCGAAGACATCAGTCTTATCGCCTTGACGTAGCAATGGAAAAGATTGAAGCCATAATGGCGAATCTTATTTCCCTAGCGTTATAGCGGAGTAGATTGAAGCCACGACGGTGAATCTTATCTCCTTGGCGTTAAGGTTTGGATTAGCTGAAGTGGAGTGGATTGAAGCTGTGGGCAGCGAATCCTATCTCTTTGGCATTACAGTGGAGCAGATTGAAGCCGCAACGGTGAATCTTACTCCCCTAGCGGTGTAATGGAACAGATTGAAGTTGCGACGGTAGATCTTGTTTCCTCAACATTGCAATTTAAAAGATTGAAGCTACAACAGCGAATCATAATTCCCCCACATCACAATTAAGCAGATTAAAAGTTACGAGTCACCAATTCTATCTCCCCGACGTTGCGGTGGAGTGGATCGAGACACCAATTCCTATACCTCTAAAGATGCAGTAGGATGGAATATGGCTGCTTGAAGAAGAAGAGCACCAAGATCCAGCGTGACCGGGCAAAAATTGGTCATTTCTAAAGTCTTTGGTTCGTTCCTGTTACACGACAACGAGTAAAGAGGGGCAGCTGTAATACTCAATTTTAGCCCGGGCTCACAAAAAATAATAAACCCAAAATAATAAAACAAAGTCTAAGTCTAGTACAAAATTATATCATTTGGCCCGATCGAAATGGCCCATTACTTGAAAAGGTTGAAAGTCCATCTACAAGCTTAAGGAAACATAATCTTCAAGGATATGCAATCTTAGATATGATCTTAGATATGATATATGCAATCTTAGATATGATATGCAATCTTAGAAGATATGATTTTGTAATCTTAGAGATTTAATTTGTAGATACCCTTTAATCTTAGCGGTTGATGTAATTGATCTGTACCGTTGGATTTGGGGAGGCTCAACTATAAATAGAGATCTCTCCCTTCATTGTAAAGGAGGGAAGTTAGGAGTAATAATAATTCTTAAGAGTATTCCCTCAAATTTCTCTTTCTCTTGCATTTTTATTTTCTTTGGCGTGTTCAATAGGGTCATTTCGACTTCATTTATTTGCGGATTGAGGCCCAGAATTTATGTCAAAGCTCGATTTAGTCTTTTTTTATTTATTATTTATTATTTATTTTTATTAAATTTGATTTTCTTGTTATTAATTTATTATTATTATTATTATTACTATATATACACATGCGCATATTTTTTTTACAATAATATATATACATACATTTGTTTACAAAACTTTTATAAACACATGCACATATTATATATATATATTTTATTATTCTATTTGCATAACTTTTATATACATATATATACATTTACATTTTATATACATATTCATTTTTTATTTCCTAACTTTTATATGCATATATATATACTTTTATATATTTTTTACTTTGATAAATATGTATATACGTATGTTTTCTTATATTATTCTTCATAAATTTTTTATATATATATTTTTCTAAATTAATTAATTTTAATATATCTAATTATTATTTGTTTATATATATATGTAATTATCTTTTTTATAATCTATATATATGTATATAATTTTTTTATATATGTACATGTATATATTTTGTACCCTTTTTTCTCTTTATATTTTTTTTGTTTATTTTCTTCTTTTGTTTATCAATTTATGTTTTCATTTATATTTTAAAAGCATGTTTTTTTATTTCGCTCATTTATTTGATGCTTTGCATGTTATTGATTTATTTTTATTTATTTATTTATTTGTTTATATTATTTCTATGCCATTGTTGTATTTGTTACTATTGTATTTGTTATCACGATATTTATACATACATTATAACATTACATCATCTTTTACTTGAATTTAAAAATGGAAAATTTTCAAAATAAAGATAATACTCGTATTTAGGATTTTCAAGAAAATTGAGCCCTAACGTATTGGGTTCCGATTTTCTTCGTAAAATCTAAAAATCGAGGATTGTTCTTTAATCAAACAAAATAAAACTTGTCATCGGGAATTCAATGTGTTGTGTCCTAACGTATTGGATGTGACACGTTGATTTCTCGAGATAAAGATTTTTAAATATATATATATAAAGGAAATATTGAATGTTTGGGATTTTAAGAAATCGTGCCCTAACGTATTGGGGTGCGATTTCTTCATAAATTTTAAATAATTAAATACTTTCTTAAATTTTATTATACGAGTTTTTTGGACCAACTCATCTTGAAGAGAATAAAATGTTGTGCCCTAACGCATTGGGTGTGATATTTTTCTTTTCAAAAAGAGAAAGTCTTAATAAATAATTTCATTTAACTAAGGATAGTATATTTTTTAAACTCTAGACTTTAAGACATTAATTAATCAATTTGGTACCAATTTTTGGGCGTTACGAGGGTGCTAATCCTTCCTCGTACGTAACTGACTCCCGAATCCGTTTTTCTGAAACTCGTAGACCAAAGCTATTTTTTAGGTGATCCAATCACACCTTAATAAAATATTGGTGGCGACTCCCAATTTTTGTTTTTTTTAAATCGACAACTAATTTTTGTTTTTTTCCAAAAATAAAAAATGGTTTCGACAACCTATAGATGAGCTCTTTTCTGGAAAATGACTCACGCTTTTCAAAAGGGTAAGTCATTTTACAAGAAAAATGACTTATTTTACGTTGACCTATAAGTCATTTTCTGTTGAACAAGCTATTTTTTGTGAAACAAACATAGGAAAATGCAGAAAATATTTTTCGTAAAATATTTTACATGTAAACAAACAGACCGTTAAAATATTTAAATTACACATTTTACTAAACACGAGTTGTATAAAATTGATAAAATTTAACAATTAAAAACAACATCATATTAATAGATCAAAACTTAATTTTATAAAACTATTAAGTATTTGAATTTTTTTTAAATAATATTATTTCAAATATATATTATTTATAATTTTAAAATGACTAAGAGGTATTTAGGTCACTTTCAAAAATCGGATACATCTAGATGGTTTTGTAAGTCGGGCATGTTCTTCGTACGACATCGGATGATATCAAAACTATACATGAACTTTGCTTTTGTGTGATTTATATGTGAAAATTTCATTTGATTTGATTCAATTTTCAAAAATTGCTAACAACATTATCAAGTTAACACCAGTTTATGTTGGAATAATACATACACAAAAATTAATATTAAACCAATATGAAAATAAATGTAAGTATTCATTTTTTTAAATGTATACAATTAAATTAAAATCAAAGTTTCATGTATACACATGAATGATAATACATGTTTCATTTGTATAATTACACCAAATCAAAATTAATGTATATTTTTAATATTTATCCCTAAAGTTAAATATAAACAACAAATTGGTTAAGTAATAATTTAAAAAAAATACTATATCAAACGGCTACTAGAACTATATGATTCACTTCCTCAATAGAGTTATAATAGAGTTTGAAAAATCAAATTTAAGGTGAAAAAGATGTTATGTAGAGTTTTCTTCTTCTTCTTTCTTTGCTTAAGAAGTCGATAATAATGGGAAATAACTTTAACTTTTTGAAAAAAACAAACAAAAGGAGGGAGGGAGTATTTATATACATGGTAAAAGAAATTCTAACGAAGTTGATGCCATGGATGTCCATACTAATTTATGAGAGTTAAGTTAAATGATGAAATTTCAATTTTAACCTAATTCACTTATTAGGGTTAGATTTATGGTAAATGATGAAAATTTAAATATATATAAACTTGACATTTTTAGGTCTTGAGTTCATTACAATGCATTTAGTAGGGTTAAGGTTTACAATTAATGGTGAAAACTTAAACACATAAACTTGACACCTATGGTCATTATGCTTAATACCATGCATTTATTAGGGTTCAACTCCCAACAGCAAAGTTTAATTTCATATCTTATATATATATGATACAGAACTCAACTCTTGCTGGTGCTGATATACCTTAAGCATTGCATAATTATTACTCATAATTCATTGGGAAGATGAAAATATTGCAAATAGATTTTACAATGTAACTCCATACTCATTGGTGTTAAGGTAATTGTCCAATATATATTGTGAAAGATAACTTTTACATAAAAACATCTATAATATATATATGTATATTATAACGAGGCATACAAGCATTTTAAAAACCAATCTAATGCTAGTCTTTATAATATTATGATAAGTGGCACCACTAACTTACAGACATATTAATATTAACGAATTTATTTCAAGCATAAAATTTTAAAAATATTAACTTAACAAATAGTTAACTTAAAAGGATGTATACTTTGTTTTTTTTCATATTAAAAATATTAGTATATACTAATAATATTATATATATTATATTATAAGGTTTTAGATTCAAGCTAATGCCACAATCTACTTTTATTTTAGATGAATTATTTATATTTTAAATTAATTAACATTTTTAAATTTTGTGATAAGTTAAAAAAGAATAATTATTAGTGCAATTTTTTTAACCCCATTATCTTTTTTCTTAAATATAAAATTATTATGCTATATATCATTATTAGAAATTTTTTTAATTTACAAATAAATTAATAAAATAAAAAGATACAGACTTTTAGATACATTTTAATAAATTTAAAAGTTATTTTTAATCCCATATTTAGACAATACTCCCATAACTCAAACTTACTCTATAAATAAGTATCAATTGTTGGAAAAATTACTTTTATGGGATCTTTGAGGCATTTTTTCAATAGGTAAAGGTGGAGTGATGAATCATAAAATTATGGTTTCATATTCTACTCTATCAAACATTTACAACAGTATATCATATGCTCAAAATGGTTGAGTGATGAATGAGAAATTGATGTTCAAAGTAAGTTACCTAAAAATATTGTTGAGGAAAAGTAAAAACTTAGATCTTGCTTCATGCATAAAGGGTGTGGGTGTTAGGATTTGCACCTACACAACGTGGGTGATGCGAAATGTTTAGACCAGTTGGGCCCAAATGGGCTTGTAGATATTTTAAAACCCAACACGAATTTATTTTTCCTCAGCACACATAAACTGCTTATATATGGACAGTATCTGATTTGATTTAATTTTTAAATCAAACTGATTTTTGGCTTTGTAATGACAGATTTTATGTTTATTTCCAAAATTTTCCACTATCCTAAATACCTATAAAAGACTGTGTATTCTAGAGGATTAAACCTACATTCGAATATAATTTCTTATACTGAAATTCTGTTCATTTCAAAACTCTTCCTTTTTCCTCTCCGTTTTTCAAACTTTCTAGTGATAGAAAAAGGCAAAGTTCGTTCGTTGATTGTTGTAGAGGTGCTACTACTTTGATCACTGTTGTTGTTGTTGTATCCTGGGAGACACTCGACCAACATTTCTCCAAGTACCGTAGAAGCGGCCGAATCTGTCTTAAGGAAACTATGTTTCACAGGCCTCAATGTTTCGTAAAATCTCGATTCTTCTTTATTTTAACTTTTTATTATAGTTTTATTCAATTTTTATATGTAATAAATTGATTATAAATTATTATATTTATATTTTATTTCATATGTGTTTATTTATAATTATTTTATTTTATTCGCTAACGTGTTTTGTCTAACATCAATTTCTTCACTATTTTCATATAATCTTGTGATTACATGAATTGTGTTAATATAGATTAGTATTAAAATTAAATAGATATAAACATTTCTAATATTTTGATTATATATATTGAAATCATCTATTTAATTTATATTATTAATAAAACTTCGGGTTGATGTCACCAATTAACCGAGTATCAATTCAGTTAATAAATTATTAATATATCATTTTATTAAATGATTACTATTATTATTTTGATGGTCTTTTTGTCTTTTCATACTTTTATATAGTTTTTAAATTAATTAATTAATTAATTAAATTATCTAGTATTGAATCCATATTTAATGGATTTATTAACAAATTCTTTACCACTAGACCAATAATAATTCGTCTATAAATCAAAAACACTTTTAACATAAAATGTTTTCTTTCACCAAATCTGTATATTTCTATACTATTAATTAAATCTTTGAATTAGTGCCATGAATCAACTGAACACCAACTCAATTAAAAAAATTATAAAAATATCATTTCGTATTTAAGATAAGTTATATTATTCGAGGGTACTTTAGTCTTTTTAATTAAAAACAATAAAATTATGTAAATGGTGTGATTTGAACCCATTTCAATTGCATTGAAAAAACTTTAAATTTATCACTCAACTAAAGCTTTATTTATATTTATTTATATATTTTAATTTTATTATGGACACTTTATTACCACCATTAATTGTATATCTATATTATTATTTAATGTGTTATTATTAATCAGTTTCAAACCATACTTTTCATTATTTACGGTATTTTTTATATCTTACTGTATGTTATTTTTAAATACACATCTATATTCTAAATACATTATTTTTATACGCATATGTGTGTGATAGAATTTTTAGTATAAAAATTTATTTCACTTTACGTTATATAATTACAGCCAATGGGCGAGAATTATATTTTTCAAGTAATTCATATTATCTAAAAGAATTTATATCATAATCCATGTAAATTTTAAACCCTAAATAAATTTAAATACTTTTTTAGGTAGGCATAATGATAAATTTAGTTTTTAACGGTTACATTTTTATTTATTGTCTTTATTTTTTTAGTAAAATTTAGCCTTTAATCTTTCAAAAAAGAGTCAATCATTTTTTTAATAGAAATGTTGACTAAAACATTTATTTTCAACTTTGTTAGCGTGACAACTCGTATGACAGTCCATGTGCACATCCTGCTAACATAACACCTATAACGCCCTGATTTATTTAACTTTGTTTTTATGAATTTAATCATAAATAAGTGTTTTCTTTAGTGGTTAAGTGATTTGAGTGTGTATGTTTGAGGTCTTGGGTTCAAGTCTTATTTTGGAGAGTTCTGCTATTTTTGTTCTTAGCCTTATCCTTGCTAGTTGGATTTATATTATATTTCCGGTCAAATTATATTAGAATGAGTTTGCTGGTTCAAGTGGCAAGGTGTTAGCTTACCCTGAGGTCTTGCGTTTGAATCCTCGTGTGAGTGAGGATGATAATTTTTGGTTCTGTGCATGTGTACTGGTTATGTAGTAGAAGTTGGATGGAATTGAAAGTCTGTGCTAGGATGAGTGAGTGGGTCAGTTTTGGGGGGTTTAATGGTTACTTGGAGTTGGTTTAAATATGAAATAATGGCTTAATTTGGGGGATTGTATTGAGGATTTTAATTTTATTTTTTTTTAATTTTATTTTCTCTTTCCAAAATTTCCCTTCCCAATTTCACATTTCATTTTCCCATCTCCCATATTACTTTCTTTCTTCTTCCATTCTCTCTTTCTTTTGGTCATACGACGACATTGTTAGTCCATTAATTTCGTTTCTTCGTGCGGGTGCTTGAGATTGTTTGTTTTGCAGTCTGGGTGTTTTATAAGTAGCATTCTTACTCTTTACATTCGTTTTAGAAATTTTTGTTATGGAAAGTTTGATTGCAATTACTCGAATGTTGCATTAATTTTTGGTTTTGATTGACGGTTTAGGAAGATCACTGAAAGCATTTAATCATTTGACGAGTTAGGTGTTGGGAAGCATCGAATCGTCTAAGGTGAGCACTTCGGTGAATTGGAGTTTTAGTTCTATAAATCGTTTTGATTATTGACTTAGTATTTTTAATCGAATTTTAGGTTCTGGTTGTCTCGGGATTGCTTTTTCATCGAAATCAAACCAAGTGTGTAACGAAAATGCGAGAAAACGTCAATCGGCAAAGGTTGAAAATTTAGCCTGTCGACGCCACATGGGCGTGTGCTTGGCCGTGTGGAAGGCCATGTATGGCACACAGCTATGTGATGGGTGTTGTGTAGTCATGTGGGTCACACGGCCTAGGACAAATTGGGTATGTGGGCCATGGGCCAGGCCGTGTGGGCCACACGGGCAAGGCCATTTTGGGTGTATAGGCCCACACAGGTTTTCCCTAGGATCGTACACATCATTCCAATCGATTGTGGGCTTTCTGTGGGACCAGTATGGGCTTAGATAAGCCTTAAAGCATGAGGTTTGATAAACTATATGTTTGATATCTAGCATAAGCAATACTTAAATGTATGTAACGTAATGCTAAATATGTAATCTATTTTGTATATGCATGTTTGTTATCTGTTATACGAGCATGTTAGATATGATAATTCTGGTATCTGGTATCTGATTAATCTGTTTTATCTGATGTATCTGGTTGTGGGGTGAGATATGTGATATTTGGAGAAAGTGTTCTATGAGGTGTTATATCGCCGATACACTGGTAGCACGGCTACGACTATTCTGATAAGTGTCGTACACACACTATGTGGTGTCTAAGGCTGGATGGGTGTTTTAGACCCCACGTGGTGTGTTGGGATGGTCAGAGTTTGTGTGTAGAGGATGGGGGTAGAATTTTGCATATCTGTATGGTTCTTTTGATAATCTGATACTATTAAGGACTTATGCCCGTAACTGTTCTGTTATACGATAAATCTGTATATATATGTTTCCGTTAAGTTACACACTGAGTTTTTAAAACTCACATCCGTTTGTCTGTTATGTTCAGGTAATCCTCAAGCTTAAGTGGGTCAGTACGACTGAGACTCAGTTGTGACCACTAGACCGTAAACTATATTTTCTTAATAGCTCATTTGATTTTTGGGTTTTCCTTTGAGAGTTTTGTAATTTTGGGAATCTCTGGACTTTTTGGTTTTGTTTTTGGGTTTGATTTTGTTTTAAGTTTGTCGCGACACTCAACAAAAAAATTTACGAAAATAATGGTTTTATGCAAACAAACAAAAAAGACAAACTCAGTTTTCAAAACTTAAAGAACGACTCTAAAAATTTTTGCTGCAAATTATTGTTTTACTTGAAAGGGCAAACAATCGATAGTTTCATTAATGTGTATAATAATATGTTTTTATAAAAAGTGGACTCTTTTAGTAACATATTATACGAGGTTCTTAACATGATAAGATTGGTTTTGAAACCCTTCTTCGTAACATTCCTAGATTCAACCATAAAGTCTAGTCCGGGTTTGGTGTGTTACAACACCATTTGTCTTATATGTCACATCAACATATAATTCAAAAATTATAAAAATTAAAATAAATCAAAATTAAAATTTTTAAAATATAAAAGTTCATAAAAATTCAAAAAATTAATATGGAGTACACATGGGTTATCATTTAGGCCGCTATATTTAGAATTTTAACATTTTAGTTAGTATTCTCATTAAAAAGATCATTTCGACTCTATCTAAAAGGTTGAAGGTGAAATTTAGCTTAAAAATAAAGAATAATGACCAAATTGACAATTGATGTAAACATTAAGGGCTAAATTTAATAGTATTTCTTTTAGATATATAAATAGTAGTACATATAATCTAGATTAATATTTATACTAATAATAATTTATAATAATTTTTTTAGTATGAAAAAAAAACATGTATATATCCATTTTATTTAATTATTTATTGAATTAATATATTTTAAAATTTGTAGAATCTACCCTTCATTTTAAAAGGGATAAACATTAAAACTATATGTAAAGTTTATTTTAATGTGCAAATTGATACACATGAACTTTGATTTAGTGTAATTATATACACAAAACTTTAATTCTGGTTCAAATATACATACTAAATTTTGATTTTGATTCAATTATATACATATTTGATTAACATAATTATTTGTGTGTGCAATATATAAACATAAAATGGTGTTACGTCAATAAATAATGTTGGTAGTGGTTTTGTAAAAATTGAATCTAAGTAAAATTTCATCTATAAAATTCCATAAAATCAAAGTTCATATATAGCATTACACATTGAAATAAAATTTATGTGTAGGTATGATGTTTATACTTTATCCCATTTTAAACCAACCACTTAAAGTAATGTAAATATTTCTAAAAATGTTTTACAAATTAATTATTTTTAATTACAAGATAATTTAAAAATAATTTTACATTATATTTTTTAAAAATATTTTGAAAACAGTTTTAAAATTTTAAATTACAGTAAAAACCGTTCTAAAATAATTTCAACCAAAATTGAATTGTTCTTTTAAAACCAGTTTAATAAACTCTTTTAAAATAAATTTTAAAGTTTAAATTACATCATTTTAAAAAAAAAATATTTAGTTTAACAAGAATTGTTTCAAAATTAATTGTTTTTGAAAAACATTTTAATGAACTTTTTAAAATTAAATTCGATACAATTTTTACCAAGCAATTTACCTTAATTTAAAATACTTTTTAATATAATTTAAAATATTTTTTTTTTGAAACAAAGGCTGAACATCTTTATTGACGCCTAGGCTCCCAAATTCATCGTTGTCCACATTCGTTGCTAGTCGTAGACAGTGGCAGAAGCATTCGGTAGTAAACAAGCCAATAGTAAGCGCCCTAACAGTTGAGACCCATTTCAATCCTCCGTCTCCCGCCACTATCGCCCTTAGGCATAACCCATCCACCACACCACCTTCATGGACACTTTTCGTTGTTTGTCTTCTACAAGAAGATAACAACCGAGGTCCCTTCGCTGAGTAACATCCTATGAAAGGGAAGATCCATGTGCATCTAGTCGCTATTCGTGCAAACCAACATTTTCACAATGGTACGTATAAAGCTCTTTTGATACCACACATCTCCCGTGACAAATGAATAATGAGAGACCCCAAATCCGGCAAGATCCACCGCCATTTGTTCATCCCCAATCTGCCCTCGTTCTACTCCAAAATGATAGCATCCACTTCGTGTCCACTCCTCGATCCAATGGCAACATCCTCGACGATTGGAAGGCCACTCGACCCACCATAGCACTTAACGACAAGGCTTCTCCTGTAACCCATCCCCTTGTTGTCTGACACTGCTTCTAGGCCGATTTACTCCTCCCCCTCACTGGAATTGATATGCCACTAGTCAACTTCCCCACCCTCTATAGACAGCGTCGCCAAAACTGCCACCATAACCACTCAACAAATCACCGAATCGCGATTTTACCATCTTTCTCCCAAACACTTGGAAAACTGAAAAAACTAAACAGAAACCCTGTGCTATAAAAGCAGACATAACCGTCATAAGAAAAATTTAATGGGAAAACATTTCTTCCATGGACGACAAGTTCATGAAAGCCTAAAAACAAAAATGGAAGGAAGAGGTTCTTTATTTGAAAACACATAAAGGAACTATAAGCAAAAGGTGATCAACGGCACCGGCAAAAATTTTCAAAATTTTTTAAATGATTTAAGAAAAAAGTTGAAAAGTTATTTTTAAAATTTAATTTTTAAAGCGAATAGATATTTAGAACAATGTTATTGTTAATTTAGAACATATTTAAGAAAACTGTTAAAAGATAATTTGTTTTAATAATATATTAATATATATTTTTTGAAAATTTCACAAAAAAATCTTTAATTTTTTTACGTTATCATCATATGATTCAATCTTGTATTTGGATAATTTTTATTTTTTGTATTTAATTATATAAATTTTTTAAATTAATTATTGTAAAACGTTTTACTGCTTTTAATTGATATTTAATTTAAAATATTTTAAAAAAATTCACATTTTTATATTTAGCATTAGTAACAAAAGTATTATCTTACAAAGTGTTACTAGAATAAAAAAAATTCTATAAACAGATTTGAGTTGATGTCATTTACTTTTTAGAGTATAATAAAATAATAATAAAATAATTAAAAAATATTTACCATCATCTTAGACATATTTATAGAGTTTTTTTTTTACTTTTTTTTACTCCACTGATAATGAATAGAATAATTACCCTAAAAAAAATTGAGTACTTAATCAAGACCAAAAGCCTCCATATTACTTTACAGCCTCATATCCAACCTCATTTACATTTTTTACAGCTTATATACATTGTTTGTATAAAAAGTTATCATTAATAATTTTTAAAAATAAGTTGTTAATTTTTTAAAATAATGTTTGAAATAATTATTAAAAGAAATATTATTTGGACAAAATAACTAAAAGTGTTGAGTGTAGTTGTAAGATATATTGCATTTAAAATAAATAAATTCGAATACTAAAAATAACATTGTTGAGAGAGATAATCATGAATCTAAAAAATAAACAACAAAATAAATATAGAAAAAAAAAACCTCAACGAACCAAAATGAAATACAAGCATATATCATTTATTGAACCCAACTTGTAGTTGTAGAATTAGAAAACCTCTAACTTGTATCCGGAATAATCACCCTTATTTTTACTTATCTGGAGAGTAGCAATGCAAACATCAACAACTGGAACTGATATTCCTCGGCACGAACTGTCTTCCTATTCTTATTTTGTTTTGTTTTTGCTCTTGTAACCAAACTAAAAACATTTCATAAATGTCTCTGCTCACAGTTTTTACTATTTCGTGTAATGGTCTTTATGATTTATATGCGTCTTAAAGTCCATTAAATTATAATTTTTATTCTAATTTGTTCAACATGTTTTAAATATATTTAATTCAGTTTTTATATTTTTATTAGGAATTATTGTTTTAATTAATACTAAAAATTTTATCACACATATGTGTATAGAAGCTATGTATTTAAAATATATAAATTAGCTTTAAAATAATATTTAGTGAAAGGTAATGTTTGAAACTAATTAATGGTAACAATGACATATTATGATGTTAGAATAAATAGCAATAGATTAAATTGTGAGTAAAATAAAATTTAAATAAGTAGCTGTAGTAGGCCAATTTCGCCTGGGCCCAAGACCAAATACAAATAATAAATAAAATAAAATAAAAGCTCAAATATCCAGTCCATTTACAAAAAAACAACAAACCCAAATACAAGCCCAAAAAAATAAAAACTTTAACAGCCCAATCAGCCCAAAACCTAAACACCTAATAGAAACCCTAGCCCCCTAACCCAAGTGGCGCCGCACCCTACCCTAGCCTCTGTCTGCCGCGCCACCACATGCCGTCTGACACCTTTGCCTCTGACACCAACAAGACAGAAGCCAACAAGCAGAGAAAAACCAAATCGCAAAACAACAAAAAAATAGAAACTAAAAGTTGTGTAAATCTGCTATAAAAGCCTAGATCTCAGCCTTGTAATTTTTTTTTACGAACACAAAAATGGGGAAATAAAATATAAAAACAAAGTTTGAAAATGTGATTTCTTTTTCTTTTATTTATATATGTTATTATTTTGTATTTTTTTATTTTTAATATAAAAGAAAAAGGAAAAAAGAAACTCACCTGAGTCACTTTGCATACTCGTTGTCAAAAACTTTCTCCGACATCGAAATCTACAAAAAAGGACTAAGGTTGAATCTTTTTCATTCTTTTTCTATTTTTTAGGCATTTGCCTTATAGATCTAAAATCTAGGCTTAAAACGGGCTAAAAAAAAGGTAATTTTGGGTTTTCTGGCCACTATGTACTGGGGGCCGTGGCCGGCAGGTGGCCGACGGACAGACAGTGGCCCTATTGGCTGGAGAAGAGGAGAGGGAGAGAGGCTATGAGTTTCTTTTCAGATTTTTTTTAATTAAGGGTTGAAAATGAATTTTTGAACAATTTTAGGGCTTTTATAATAGCATGAAACGACGTAGTTTCATTTCGCCCCCTCCAGAAGCCCGACAGGTTCAGGTTCTAATCCAGGTGATAATCTAACCAATCCTGTTGTCCTTGATTTGGATGATCTAGCGAAAACTAAATAGGTGAGAGTGGAGCTCCTAAAACAATTTGAAGATCGTTACAAACGGAAAAGGCGGGAGTGGAGCTCCCAAATCAATACTTTAAAGGCCCCAAGGAAAAGAGAAAATGACGTGAGTAATGTAACCATGTGTAACAAGAGTTATTCGAAGCCAATCACTGTAAGTCAAATGAGAACGATAACCACTAGTCATCAGGGCCCACCAAGATACGAGTCCAATACTAGGCAAAGAACGGAGAAGCCCCAGTTTACGCCTATTCCAATGACATACAGGGAGTTGTATCAAAGTTTATTTGATGCACAAGTTGTTTCCCCTTTCTACCTAAAACCTATGCAGCCCCAATACCCTAAATGGTACGACACGAACGCCCAATACGAGTACCATGCGGGAATCACAGGACACTCGATTGAAAACTTTACCGCTTTCAAAAAGATAATCAAAAGACTCATCAAAATGGGTATTGTGAAATTTGATGATCTATCTAGTGCAGAAAATCCGTTACCCAACCATTCTGACAAAGGCGTAAACACGATAATCGAGAATGCAGGGAGGAGAATCAAGACAAATGTTGCAGAAGTAAAAACCCTACTGAAATGAGTTTTGGAACAAATGATAGACATGGGATTAATCATTCAGAATTCGGAGAAGAGACCAAAAGGGATGAGGACCTACTGTGAGTTCCACACTGAAAAAGGTCATGAAATCTAGGAGTGCGTTGAATTCAAAGCTTTGGTGTAGAGCCTAATGGATAATAAAGAGTTGGAATTCCTTGAAGAAGTCAAAGGCCTGAAAGGAATGTTGGGGAATTTGATCGTTAACGCCGTATCTGAAGAGGGAGCCGAGGAATATAATTTATCAGGCATTTGCCCTTACATATCTAAGAGTGTTTTGAACAATGAGACTGTGGAAGGGATCCCTGTATTTTTTAAAGCTAATTCGGAGTAATATCTAAAACACGCTTATTGCTCTAAGCCTAAGGGCAATAAGAATCCTTTTGTGAGATAGGCTTATGTCCAACATCTTTATTTTAGTGAAATGCATCTTTGTTTCTCACTTCGAGCAAATATTCTTTTATTTCATAATCATACTATACAGATAAATATTCTTAGATTCTTTTGTTCTTTGGATCTTCCTTCGTCCCTATAATAGGTCTCCAGATACCAATGATATAGTGACACTGCTATTGACTCAGAACCTCCTTTTGAGCAAGATAGGTGTCTAGAGGAACCTCAGGACTTTGAAGATGACCGAGATTGTAGCTTGTCTCCTGATTTGTTAATAATGGTAGAAAAAGATGAGAAACAGCTCCTACCTTACAAATAATCAATGGAAACCATGGTTTTTCTCTATGTAGGGCATGGATGTCATTGGGCCGATCTCGCCAAAAGCTTCTGGCGATCATCGATTCATCTTTGCGGCCATCGATTACTTCACTAAGTGGGTGGAAGTTGCTTCATATGCCAATGTCACAAAGTCGACAGTCAGTAAATTCTTGAAAAAAGAAATCATATGTCGGTATGGAATGCCAAAAAGGATCATATCTGATAATGCACTAAATTTGAACAATAGCACGATATCAGAAGTTTGCAGTTTGTTCAAGATTAACACCATGTCTCCCCAAAATGAACGGTACAGTGGAGGCAAAAAAAACAAAAAAAAAACAAAAAAAAACAAAGAACAAAAAATAGAAAAACAAAAACCTCTACCGGGGCAACGCCTTTTTCTTTGTTTTATGGAATAGAGGCGGTTCTGCTTATTGAGGTTGAAATTACCTCTCCCCGAGTTTTGTCAGAACTAAAGCTAGATGAAGCAGAATGGATCCAAGCCCGATATGATCAGTTAAATTTGATTGAAAAGAAAATGTTGAAAGATATCCGTTATGGTTAAATGTACCAAAAGCGAATGATGCAAGCTTACGAAAAAAATGTTCACCCTAGAGAATTCCATGAGAGGGACCTAGTATTGAAGAAGATCCTTCCCATACAAAAATATTTCAGAGGAAAATGGATGCCAAACTGGGAAGGACCTTATGTGGTAAAGAAGGCATTTTCTGGAGAAGCGTTAATATTAACTAAGATGGACGGCAAGAGCCTCCCTAATCCAGTACACTCAAATTCAGTCAAGAAATACTTCACTTAAAAAAAGAGAGAAAAAAAAGAAAAAAAAACAAAAATGAGAGGCCAAGGTGAAAACCCGCAAATGACGCCTTGAGACTAAAGTGGTTTTGAATTGAAAATCCAAGAAAAGAGCAATTCAAATTTTTTTATCAAAGGTGGGGCATGTGGTAGTCTTGTCCTCTCTGAATTAACAAGAAGGAGGGATGCTACATCTTGGGGCATCAACAAAGTTTTCTAGGACTTCTAAACACGTATCAAGTTCAAAGGGTCGTTGAGAAGTTTTGTGCAGAGAAGCTCATGCTACGATATCTAGGGCACCTATTTCCATCTTATACATTTTGTATCTTAGTAAAATTTGCTATCTTGATTAATTTATTCATTTCAAGCTTTGATCTCAATAAAATTTCATCTTGTCCATTACGATAATCTTTTTCAAGCATTTTTCATTGAAATAACGATTAATGGACTGATAATATTCAAACAAAAGGAGTTCTGCATATTACTCTAAAAGCTTCTAAATAGTACGAGGTCCTGTAACAGGACTATTGTTTAAAACTAACCAAACTTAAGGGTTGGAATCATTTGGGAAAGAATACTCTATATTGTTACTATTTCTTCAGGTTTTCTGTCAAAGATATCAGCTGAGCAAGAAAGCAGCGTAATACGTCAGTGATAAAAAATTGATAAACAACGAGAAATGAAAACCTAAGCATTAAAAGAGGATCATTCACGAAAAATGACAATTTGCATTCATGCAAATATCATTCATACACACCTAGCTAGGAGCATTTGATTCACTCTGATCATGACATCCTAACCACTAAGGTCCATGAAATAGACTCTACAGGTCATGTTCCTCAGAGAACAGATAAGCGAAACCACAAATCCTATAGCACTGAAGTTGCAGTGGGATGGTTTGAAGTCATTATGGCGGATCTTATCTTTCTGAAGTTGAAGTGGAGCAGATTGAAGCCACCAGCCTTATCTCCCTGAAGTTGTAGCGGACCAGATTGAAGACAACGAATCTTATTTGCCTAGTGTTGCAGTGGAACAGATTAAAGCTACAAATTATGGCATATCTTATCTTCAGAAAGTTGCAGTGGAGCAGATTGATGCCACCAGCCTTATCTCCTTAAAGTTGCAACGGAGCAGACTGAAGACAACAAACCTTATTCCCCTGGCGTTGCAGTGGAACAGATTAAAGCTACAACTCATGGCGAATCTTATCTTCCAGAAGTTGCAGTGGAATAGACTGAAGACACAATCCTTATCTCGCTTAAGTTGTAGTGGAGCAGGATAAAAATATACAAACCTTATCTCCCTGAAGTTGTAGTGGAGCAGGTTGAAGTTACCGATTCTTATCTCCTTGAAGTTGCAGCGGAGTAGATCGAAGCTACAAATCACTTCTCTATGAAATTACATTGAAGTAGATCGTAGCCACAATCCTTATCTCCCTAAAGTTGCACTGGAGCAGGATAAAAATATACAAACCTTATCTCCCTGAAGTTACAGTGAAGCAGGTTGAAATTACCAATTTTATCTCCTTAAAGTTGCAGGAGAGTAGATCGAAGCTACAAGTCTCTTCTCCCTGAAATTATATTGGAGCAGATCGAAACACCAATTCCTATACCCCTAAAGCTGCGGTGAAATGGAATGAGGCTACTTGAAAGAAATAAGCACCATAAAGTCAAGATTCGGCAAGACCAAGCAAAATTGGCCTCTTTAAAGTCTTTGTTCCATTCTCGTTACACGATAATGAGCAAAGAGGGGCAGCTGCAATAGGCCAATTTCGCTCGGGCCCAAGACCAAATACAAATAATAAAGAAAACAAAAAAAAGCCCAAATATCCAGTCCATTTACAAAAAAAATAGTAGACCCAAATACAAGCCCAAAAAAATAAAAACTCTAACAGCCCAATCAGTCCAAAACCTAAACACCTAACAGAAACCCTAGCCCCCTAACCCAAGTGGCGCTGCACCCTAGCCTAGCCTCTGTCTGTCGCGCCTCCACATGCCATCTAACACCTTTGCCCCTGACACCAACAAGACAGAAGCCAATAAGCAGAGAAAAACCAAATCGCAAAACAACAAAAAAATAGAAACTAAAAGTTGTGTAAATCTGCTATAAAAGCCTAGATCTCAGCCTTGTAATTTTTTTTTGAATACAAAAAAGGAGAAATAAAATATAAAAACAAAGTTTGAAACGGTGATTTCTTTTTCTTTTATTTATATCTGTTATTATTTTTTATTTTTTATTTTTAATATAAAAGAAAAAGGAAAAAAGAAACTCACTTGAGTCACTTCGCATACTCGTCGTCGAAAACTTTCTTCGACATCGAAATCGGCAAAAAAGGACGAAGGTCGAATCTTTTTCATTCTTTTTCTATTTTTTAGGCATTTGCCTTCTAGATCTAAAATCTAGGCTTAAAACGGGCTAAAAAAGGTAATTTTGGGTTTTCCAGCCACCATGTACGGGAGTGCCGTGGCCGGCGGGTGGCTGACGGGTAGGCAGTGGTCCTCTTGGCTAGAGAAGAGGAGAGGGAGAGAGGCTATGAGTTTCTTTTCAGACTTTTTTTTAGATTAAGGGCTGAAAATGAATTTTTGAACAATTTTAGGGCTTTTATAATAGCATAAAATGACGTAGTTTCATTTGGCCCCTTCCAGACTCCAAAACGGCGTCGTTTTGGGGGGGCAACCCGTGACCCGACCCGCTTGCCCTTAGGATTCGCGTGTTTTTTTGGTGAATGGGCTATTTGCGCACGCGGTCCTTCCGCTTTTGTGGTGCTTCGCAATTTAGTCCTCGACTGTTTATTTATTTATTTATTTATTTAAAAATGTTTTACTTAATATTCTATTTAATAATTTATTTATTTATTTATTTGATTTCTTTTTAAACCAAATGTGTATTAGCTCTTATTTATTCATTTACTCATTCTTTTTAAATTAACTTGTTTATTTTATTTTGCCCTTATCATTGTCATTTTATTTCTTTCCATTTATTTACTTACTACTTTTTACATACTTTCAAAATTTAGATTTATTATTATTGTCATTGTTATTATTATTGTTATTATATTCTCATTTGCATTATTATGAGTATTATCATTTATGCGTATTGACTTTATGATTCATTAATATTAATGCTATGTATGTTATATTTTATTATGCACATTATGTCATTGTTACTTCAAATGTATGTTGCACTATCATTATTAGCCACGTATGACCCTTTTAAAGTTTTTAAACGATTTCTTTTAAAATATAATCAAATAAATTACAAGTATATTATTCTTAAATATTTCATCAACTTTCACCCAAATTCATAGAAAGGGAAATGTTTTAAAATCGATAATATTTCGCGTTACGGAGAATCGAGAAATTGTACCTTAACTTACGGGGTTTTAATTTTCTCGTTAGACCTAAATAGCAAAATATCCTTTTAAATTTCAAAATACACAAAATTTCAATAAAAATAAAGACAAGCTCATTCTCAAAGGTTCAATGTGTCGTGTCCTAACGTACGAGATGTGACATTTTGCTATCTCTAGACGAGAGGGTCTTTAATATTCGTTTCAATTTATTCAAGCGTTTTTTTCTAAAAATAACATTAATAAAAATGGATATGATTTTAAATTTCCTTTCAAATTTTTAACTTTCGACATTAAGACATTAAGTAATCAACTAGGTACCAATTTTGGGCGCATCGAGGGTGCTAATCATTCCTCGTGCGTAACTTAATCCCGAACCCATTTTCTGGATTATGTAGACCAAAAATTATCGTTTTAGTAAATTTAATTTTTTATAAAAATGATTAAATTATTCGGTGATCCGATCACACCTAAATAAAAAGGATTGGTGGGGACTCCATTTTCATTTTTAAATAAAAAGTCGACGACCTTTTTCAAAATAATGGTTTCGACAGCTTGGCGACTCCACTGGCGACTAAAATAAGAGAGTCAAGCCACAAGTTTATTATTTTTTGTCTTTTTGTCGAAAATTTATAATTCGATTTAAATTTGCGATCCCTTTGTTGCATTCCATCCGTCATTTTTGTGGTATTTGTTATAATATGTTTGCTTTATTGGTTTAAGCTTTTTTATATGTTTCTGCACATTGCATTACATGACTGGTCGATTATACCCTTTTAAGTGGGAGTGAGAAACTACTCCTTCGTGAGGTTTTCACCACCGCATGGGATAGTGAATCGTTTTCGGGATATATCCGTACCTATGTCTTCGTGAGATTTTCATCTCCGCATGGCCATAGGGAAATGTATTCCCCTGAACTGAACTCAGTCCATATGAGCTTATAATGGGTGAGGATCGAGGAATCTGTCAATTTGGGTACCTTTACTTTAGAACCGAACCGCATATAGTGAGCCCTAGTAGCCTACCCTAGGAAGAACTACACCAAATCCTAGTGGTCACCTAAATAGGTGCTTTGTTTATTATTCCTTGCTCACTTTAGCTTTGTATAATGTACTGACTTGTTTTGTTCTGCTTTGACTGCGATTACATTGCATTTTCATCATAGAAAAGAGGTGTTGATTTATGTTCAGTTGCTAAATAGAGAGCTTGTCATAGAAAATGGATTTCTTGATAAAGTGGAAGACAATGTAGTTGTCCAAATAGGGTCCGAGAAAATGTAACGAGGAAAGGGTGATAGTCTGATGAATGAATACATGACTATACTTCTTTGCTTGTGGATTCAAGCTGACAAAGATTATTTGAGAGCCGTCAATGTCTCAACTTTCTTAAAGAAGCTAAAAAACCTCACGAGGATGAGTGAACAATGGGTCGTGACTTAGATCAAGCAAAAAGGAGATAGAGGAGGCACCCCTTTGAAGAGTTTGTGAGATTCAATCTTAATATACGGATATCGATGACTTCACTTTGAGTATTAGGGTAAGGTTGTATATGTAGATATTTGTTTTATGTAAAGAGATTTGTTTTCTAGTAAAGTTCTTCTATTAGAATTGAGTTAGAATTAACGCCTCTTTTCTCTTTTTTGTATTCATTGCATTCATTGCATTCATGTATTAACATTGCATTGCATCATATGCATTAAGTCTCACAAAAAGACCCTAAAATCTTAGCAGTTATCCTGGAATATCGATACACGAGGAAAAACTAAAGAAATAGACCAAAGGTTGGAGAGATTAGAGCAAATGCAAATACAGATGGAAGAGCAATTAGCCAAAATTCAACAAGATATGAGGGATCAGATGCTAGAATTCCAAAGAACTGTGATGAGCCAGTTAACCCAATTGCTGGCTGGAGGGGTAGAAAAAGGAAAGAGCCCAAGGGTCAATTCCGGGGATGATAACGAGGACCCTGCTTATCCTTCAGGCTTTACCCCAATAAACACCCTAGCACAACCAAGCGCGTGTCCATAAAGTGTGTCTGTTAACATCAGACCCCAATACCAGACCGATACCTCGACACCGGTAAACTTCTCGATAGGTTTAGGTTCTAACCCAAGGGATAATCTAACCATTCTTGTTGCCCTTGATTTGGATGATCTAGCGAGAAAAAAAATAGGTGAGAGTGGAGCACCCAAAACAATTTGAAGATCGTTACAAATGGAAAAGGTGGGAGTGGAGCTCCCAAATCAATACTTTAAGGCCCCAAGAAAAAGATAAAACGATGTGAACAATTTAACCACGTGTAACAAGAGTTATTCAAAGCCAAATCACTGTGAGCCAAACGAGAACGATAACACTAGTCATTAGGGCCCACCAAGATACGAGTCTAATGCTAGGCAAAGAACGGAGAAGCCCCAGTTTACGCCTATTCTAATGACATACAGGGAGTTGTACCAAAGTTTATTTGATGCACAAGTTGTTTCCCCTTTCTCCCTAAATCCTATGCAACCCCAATACCCCAAATGGTATGACGCGAACGCCCAATGCGAGTACCACGCGAGAATCACAGGACACTCAATTGAGAATTCCACCACTTTCATAAAGATAATCGAAAGACTCGTCTAAATGGGTATTGTGAAATTCGATGATCTATCTAGTGTAGAAAATCTGTTACCAAACCATTCTGACAAATGGGTAAACGCGATAATCGAGAGTGCAGGGAGGAGAATCATTGAATTTTGAAACAAATGATAGACATGGGATTAATCATTCAGAATTCAGAGAAGAAACCAAAAGGGATGAGGAGCTATTGTGAGTTCAACGCTAAAAAAGGTCATGAAATCCAAGAGTACGCTAAATTCAAAGCTTTGGTGCAGAGCCTAATGGATAATAGAGAGTTGGAATTCCTCGAAAAAGTCAAACACCCGAAAGGAATGTTGAAGAATTTGAACGTTAACGCCGTATCCGAAGAGGGAGCCGGGGAATATAATTTATCAGGCATTTGCCCTTACATATCTAAGAGTGTTTTGAACAATGGGACTGTGGAAGGGATCCTTGTATATTTTAAAGCTAATTCGGAGTAATGTCTAAAACACACTTATTGCTCTAAGTCTAAGGGCAATAAGAATCCTTTTGTGAGATAGGCTTATGTCCAACATCTTTATTTTAGTAAAATGCATCTTTGTTTCTCACTTCGAGCAAATAATCTTTTATTTCATAATCATACTATACAGATAAATATTCTTAGATTCTTTTGTTCTTTGGATCTTCCTTCGTCCCTATAATAGGTCTCTAGATATCAATGATATGAGTGACACTGTTATTGACTCAGAACCTCCTTTTGAGCAAGATAGGTGTCTAGAGGAACCTCAGGACTTTGAAGATGACCAAGACTGTAGCTTGTCTCCTAATTTGTTAATAATGGTAGAACAAGATGAGAAATAGATTCTACCTTACAAATAATCAATGGAAACCATGGTTTTTCTCTATGTGGGGCATGGATGTCATTGGGCCGATCTTGCCAAAAGCTTCTAGCGATTATCGATTCATCTTTGTGGCCATCGATTACTTCACTAAGTGGGTGGAAGTTGCTTAATATGCCAATGTCACAAAGTCGACAGTTAGTAAATTCTTGAAAAAAGAAATCATATGTCGATATGAAAAGCCAAAAAGGATCATATCTAACAATGCACTAAATTTGAACAGTAGCATGATATCAGAAGTTTGTAGTTTGTTCAAGATTAACACCATGTCGCCCCAAAAATAGCAATACTGTGGAGGCAAAAAAAACAAAAAACAAAAAAAATAAAAAAATAAAAAAAAAATAAAAAAAAAACAAAAAACAGAAAAACAAAAACCTCTACTAGGGCAACGCCTTTCTCTTTAGTTTATGGAATGGAGGCGGTTCTACTTATTGAGGTTAAAATTCCCTTTCTCCGAGTTTTATCAGAACTAATGCTAGATAAAGCAAAATGGATACAAGCCCGATATGGTAAAATGTACAAAAGCGAATGATGCGAGCTTACGACAAAAATGTTCGCCCTAGAGAATTCCATGAGGGGGACTTGGTATTGAAGAAGATCCTTCCCATACAAAAAGATTTCAGAGGAAAATGGATGCCAAACTAGGAAGGACCTTATGTGGTAAAGAAGACATTTTCTAGAGAAGCGTTAATATTAACTAAGATGGACGGCAAGAGCTTGCCTAATCCAGTAAACTCAGATTCAGTCAAGAAATACTTCACTTATAAAAAGTGAGAGAAAAAAAACAAAAAAAAAACAAAAATAAGAGGCCAAGGTGAAAACCCGCAAATGATGCCTTGAGACTAAAGTGGTTTTGAATTGAAAATCCAAGACAAGGGCAATTCAAATTTTTTATCAAAGGTGGGGCATGTGGTAGTCTTGTCCTCTCTGAATTAACAAGAAGGAGGGATGCTACATCTTGGGGCATCAACAAAGTCTTCTAGGACTTCTAAACACGTATCAAGTTCAAAGGGTCGTCGAGAAGTTTTGTGCAGAGAAGCTCATGCTACGATATCTAGGGCACCTATTTCCATCTTATACATTTTGTATCTTAGTAAAATTTGCTATCTTGATTAATTTATTCATTTCGAGCTTTGATCTCAATAAAATTTCATCTTGTCCATTACGATAATCTTTTTCATGCATTTTTCATTGAAATAACGATTAATTGACTGATAATATTCAAATAAAAGGAGTTTTGCATATTACTCTAAAAGCTTCTAAATAGTACGATGACCTGTAACAGGACTATTGTTTAAAACGAACCAAACCTAAGGGTTGGAAACATTTGGGAAAGAATACTCTATATTGTTACTATTTCTTCAGGTTTTCTGTCAAAGATACCAGCTGAGCAAGAAAGTAGCGTAATACGTCAGTGATAAAAAATTGATGAACAACGAGAAATGAAAACCTAAGCATTAAAAGAGGATCATTCACGAAAAATGACAATTTGCATTCATGCAAATATCATTCATACACAGCTAGCTAGGAGCATTTGATTCATTCTGATCATGACATCCTAATCACTAAGGTCCACGAAATGGACACTACAGGTCATGTTCCTCAGAGAACAGATCAGCGAAACCACAAATCCTATAGCACTGAAGTTGCAGTGGGATGGATTGAAGTCATTATGGCGGATCTTATCTTTCTGAAGTTGAAGTGGAGTAGATTGAAGCCACCAGCCTTATCTCCCTGAAGTTGTAGCGGAGCAGACTGAAGATAGTGAATCTTATTTCCCTTGCGTTGTAGTGAACTAGATTAAAGCTACAAATTATGACGGATCTTATCTTCCTGAAGTTGTAATGGAACAGATTGAGGCCACCAGCCTTATCTCGCTGAAGTTACAGCGGAGCAGATTGAAGACAGCGAATCTTACTTCTCTGGCGCTGCAGTGGAATAGATTAAAGCTACAAATTATGGTGGATCTTATCTTCCTGAAGTTGTAGTGGAGCAGATTGAAGCCACCAGCCTTATTTCCTTAAAGTTGCAGCGGAGCAGACTAAAGACAACAAATCTTATTCCCCCGGTGTTGCAGTGGAATAGATTAAAGCTACAAATTATGGCAAATATTATCTTCCTGAAGTTGCGGCGGAACAGACTGAAGACACAATCCTTATCTCCCTGAAGTTGAAATGGAGCAGGAGAAAAATATACAAACCGTATCTCCCTGAAGTTGTAATGGAGCAGGTTGAAGTTACCAATTCTTATCTCCTTGAAGTAGCAGCGGAGTAGATCGAAGCTACAAGTCTCTTCTCACTGAAATTACATTGGAGCAGATCGAAGCCACAATCCTTATCCCCCTGAAGTTGTAGTGGAGCAGGATAAAATTATACAAACCTTATCTCCCTGAAGTTGCAGTGGAACAGGTTGAAATTACCAATTCTTATCTCCTTGAAGTTGCAGAGGAGTAGATCGAAGCTACAAGCCTCTTCTCCCTGAAATTATATTGGATCAGATCGAAGCCACAATCCTTATCTCCCTGAAGTTGCAGTGGAGCAGGATAAAAATATACAAACCTTATCTCCCTGAAGTTGTAGTGGAGCGAGTTGAAATTACCAATTCTTATCTCCTTGAAGTTGCAGCAAAGTAGATCGAAGCTACAAGTCTTTTCTCCCTGAAATTACATTGGAGCGGATCAAAACACCAATTCCTATACCCCTGAAGCTGCGGTGAAATGGAATGAGGCTACTTGAAAGAAATAAGCACCATAAAGTCAAGATTCGGAAAGACTAGGAAAAATTGGCCTATTTAAAGTCTTTACTCCATTCTCATTACACGACAATGAGCAAAGAGGGGCAGCTGCAATAGGCCAATTTCGCCCGGGCCCAAGACCAAATACAAATAATAAATAAAACAAAAAAAGCCCAAATATCCAGTCCATTTACAAAAAAATAGCAGACCCAAATACAAGCCCCCAAAACTAAAAACTCTAACAGCCCAAAACCTAAACACTTAACAGAAACCCTAGCCCTCTTAACCCAAGTGGCATCGCACCCTACCCTAGCCTCTGTCTGTCGCGCCTCCACATGCCGTCTAACACCTCTACCTCTGACATCAACAAGACTGAAGCCAACAAGCAGAGAAAAACCAAATTGTAAAACAACAAAAAAATAGAAACTAAAAGTTGTGTAAATCAGCTATAAAAGCCTATATCTCAGCCTTGTAATTTTTTTTACGAACACAAAAAAGGAGAAATAAAATATAAAAACAAAGTTTGAAAAGGTGATTTCTTTTTCTTTTTATTTATATCTGTTATTATTTTGTATTTTTTATTTTTAATATAAAAGAAAAAGCAAAATAGAAACTCACCTGAGTCACTTCGCATACTTGTCGTCGGAACTTTCTCCGGCATCGAAATCGGCAGAAAAGGATGAAGGTCGAATCTTTTTTATTCTTTTTCTATTTTTTAGGCATTTTCCATCTAGATCTAAAATCTAGGCTTAAAACGGGCTAAAAAAAGGTAATTTTGGGTTTTCGACCACCGTGTACGGGAGTGTCGTGGCCGGCGGGTGGCCGACGGACAGACAGTGGCCCTATTGGCTGGAGAAGAGGAGAGGGAGAGAGGCTATGAGTTTCTTTTCAGATTTTTTTTAGATTAAGGGTTGAAAATGAATTTTTGAACAATTTTAGGGCTTTTATAGTAGCATGAAACGACGTAGTTTCATTTGGCCCCCTCCAGACGCCAAAACGGCGTCGTTTTGGGGGGGAACTCGCGATCCAACCCGTTTGCCCTCAGGATCCGCATGTTTTGCGGTGAATGAGTTATTTGCGCATGCAGTCCTTCCACTTTTGTGGTGCTTCGCAATTTAGTCCTCAATTGTTTATTTATTTATTTAAAAAATGTTTTACTTAATATTCTATTTAATAATTTATTTATTTATTTATTTGATTTCTTTTTAAACCAAATGTGTAATAGCTCTTATTTATTCATTTACTCATTCTTTTTAAATTAACTTGTTTATTTTATTTTGCCCTTATCATTGTCATTTTATTTCTTTTCATTTATTTACTTACTACTTTTTACGTACTTTCAAAATTTAGATTTATTATTATTGTCATTGTTATTATATTATCATTTGCATTATTATGAGTATTATCGTTTATTTGTATTGACTTTATGATTCATTAATATTAATGCTATGTATGTTATATTTTATTATGCACATTATGTCATTGTTACTTCAAATGTATGTTGCACTATCATTATTAACCACATATGACCCTTTTAAAGTTTTTAAACGATTTCTTTTAAAATATAATCAAATAAATTACAAGTATATTATTCTTAGATATTTCATCAACTTTCACCCAAATTCATAAAAAGGGAAATGTTTTAAAATCGATAATATTTTGTGTTTTGGAGAATCGAGAAATTGTACCCTAACTTACAGGGTTTTGATTTTCTCGTTAGACCTAAATAGAAAAATATCCTTTTAAATTTCAAAGTACACGAAATTTTAATAAAAATAAAGGCAAGCTCATTCTCAAAGGTTCAATGTGTCGTGCCCTAACGTACGGGATATGACATTTTGCTATCTCGAGACGAGAGGGTCTTTAATATTCGTTTCAATTTATTTAAGCGTTTTTTTTTAAAATAACATTAATAAAAATGGATTGTATTTTAAATTTCCTTTCAAATTTTCAACTTTCGACATTAAGACATTAAGTAATCAACTAGGTATCAATTTTGGGCGCATCGAGGGTGCTAATCCTTCCTCGTGCGTAACCAACTCCCGAACCTATTTTCTGGATTTTGTAGACAAAAAGTTATCGTTTTAGTAAATTTAAAATTTTATAAAACTGATTAAATTATGAGGTGATCCAATCACACCTAAATAAAAAGGATTGGGGCACTCCATTTTCGTTTTTAAATTAAAAGTCGACGACATTTTTCAAAAAAATGGTTTTGATAGTAAATATATTATCCTAAGAATACAAAATGTATTGCAATATTTTATCATGGTTTTATCATGATTTTGTATTATTGGTAAGTTCACTTGTGACACTGTTTCAATTAACAACATTATCAATATATATACAATTGATATAAATGATAAAACATACATAATATAATTAAAATAAAATGTTAGTTTAGTGATAAAATTGATGTTTTATTGACGTAAATAGATTGAGTTTAAATTCAATCACTTGAATATTTTTTTTAGTTTTTTTAAATTAAAAATATTAAAATATCTTTGAATAAAATAGTTTATTAAAAAATTAAAATATTTTAAATTTCCTTTCAAATTTTCAACTTTTGACATTAAGACATTAAGTAATCAACTAGGTACCAATTTTGGGCGCATCGAGGGTGCTAACCTTTCCTCGTGCGTAACCAACTCCCGAACCTGTTTTCTGGATTTTGTAGACAAAAAATTATCGTTTTAGTAAATTTAAACTTTTATAAAAATGATTAAATTATGAGATGATCCAATCATACCTAAATAAAAAGGATTGGTGGCGACTCCATTTTCGTTTTTAAATTAAAAGTCGACGAGCTTTTCAAAAAAAATGGTTTTGATGGTAAATATATTATCCTAAGAATACAAAATGTATTGCAATATTTTATCATGGTTTTATCATGATTTTGAATTGTGGTAAGTTCATTTGCGACACTGTTTCAAGTAACAATATTATCAATATATATACAATTGATATAAATGATAAAGCATATATAATATAATTAAAATAAAATGTTAGTTTAGTGATAAAATTGATGTTTTATTGAAGTAAATAGATTGAGTTTAAATTCAATCACTTGAATATTTTTTTTAGTTTTTTTAAATTAAAAATATTAAAATATCTTTGAATAAAATAGTTTATTAAAAAATTAAAATATTTTCGAATAATATATTTTCAAATAATAACAAAAGGATGTTTTGATAATTTTCTCAACTTATATGAATTAGAGACTTAATTAATATAGTATGAATTTTTAAGCAAGTATATAATAAAAAATATTTTAACAGTACAAATAATAAAATATGATAAAAAAAATATGATTTGAGTATATAAAATTCAGAAAAAACATAAAATTCGGATACACCGTTACGTTGAAGCATGTGATGAATTTTGACAGAACCGTTACCGTTCCCGGAGCAATTCTCCCCCATGGCGAATCCTTACAGATCAAGGTACTCAAATCTCATCTGTTTCTTAATTTATTTCTTTACCCCTCTTTTTCTTTATCATTTTTTCTCATCAGTATTTTTCGCCATTTAAAACATGACTTGATAAAAAATTTCAAATATAACAGCCAGGGCCTTAGCGCTAGACCCGTGGGAAATTTTGATGAAATCCAACTGAGAATCGATCCAGTTCATGCTGATTTAGACGAAGAGATTTCGGGTCTGCACAAACAAGTTACACAACTCAAACACGTAAGTTCCTTTTTTTTTTAAATAGAAATCGAGTTTGAGGGTTTTTGGGGTTATTTTTGGTCGATTAATAATTCTGATACGATATGAAATCTGGGTTTGTTTTTGAATTAATTAGGTTTGGCTTCTAAATTTAGAATCTTTTATAGTTCTTAGATTCTAGAAAATGGGATACAGATGAGAAATTTATTGAAGGCTATTCCTTTTTGGGTAAAAGAGTCCAACAAAAAAGAACACAATGTTAAATTATTGGTTTAGAAATATATTTTCTGCATTTTCAATGGATAACTTATTTGATTGTTTATATGAAGAAAACCAGAATGTTTCATTATCTTACTCGTAACTGTTGCTCGTCCTATGTTTTAGGTTGCAGCTTCTACTTAATAATGTTTCTTTGTACTCTGTTAATATCTCTATATGTTGAGTTGGACTGTAAATTCTGCGTCTTTGGATCTTCCTATTTGTGCTTTCATGTAATTAGTTGCACCCAATTGACATTTGAGCATTTTGGTGCTTTTCGAAATCCCACTAATCGTTTAAGCAATGGAATAATTGTAATGCGTTTTCTCACATGACCGAAACTACAGTTTCCTCAGGTTTTGTCTTCCATGTTTGGCATATAGATGGAACTTCTGAAGGAAAAAGAGCAGCTGGAACCAAATTCTTAATGCCTTTTCTCTTTCTGCTTATTTTTGTCGTTATTATTATTGTTTACGTGTGGGGGATAAGTTGAACTGAAGGAAGAAAAACATTTGCAGAAATACAAGTAGCATCCTTTTGGACACCCTATTCAACTATTAATGCACTGCAAGGAGATAAATTTAAACACATATATTTATGAAATCTAGAGCCAAAGTTAGCCAAAGTAGTTTCCCTGCAAATATGCTTCACAATAATAGTCTAATCTATACCATTCTGTAGCTTATTGATCTTGTGAGGAGTTTACTCATCTCCTATGGCTTGTCTTTTTGTTGAAGCATCTGAGCAACGTTCATTGATCTGTCTTAAATCTTCTATCATTACTTGGCCATGGATAAAATTCATTGCTCTTATTTGCTTACTGCATGCTATCTTCGATGTCAAGTCATGCTTTTTCCGCTTCTACTTCATTTGATCCCCTGGCTCTGCTCCATTCTGCTTGACTTGCCCCACTATTACTACTAGATCAAAGATAAAAGATGGTTCTGTGAATAAGTATCTTGACTTTGTTTGTCCTTTTTTTTTTTTTTAAGTTGAGATCTCCTATCATCTTTCATTAAGGAATCTTCCTGTTTGATTGTCATCAGCACTTGTGAATTCAATGAAAACTATGGCTGCATTTGTTCGGTCAGGTGCTTTCTCAATAATGCAAAAAATATTTAAATACTGTAGCCACAGAGAATAAGAAAAGGGCATCGAGAAAGTTTTGATTTTGGCAATGTAACGTGCAATATGCATTATAATTGAAACATCTATTCTTGTTCACTTTCACTGTGAATTTCCATGTAACATGAAAAATCAGTGCTACTATTTGGCTTCTGGCATAAACTGCGCTTTTATTTCTTATGTTTACCTGGGTGAGTTGAAAATAACTATCCTTATCTGATTATTTTCTTTTCCTTTCAGTTTTCTGTTTCGAAAGAGTTTTTGTTTTGGTACTTTGAACTCTTGCTGAAAATGTTGATCCACAGGTGGCTCAAGAGATTGAAACTGAAGCACGGATACAGAATGAATTTGTGTCCGATCTGGTAAATACTCGCTTGACTTGACCCCTTAAATAATTTTTTTGTTTTATCGAAAAGAAAAGAAACAAAAACAAAAAGGCAACTACAAAACAGACGATGATCCATAGTACAATCAAAATTTGAATTAAGGCATCTGGTTCCCTTACCACGAAGTTAAGAAATACCATATTTACTATAACAACTCACTGTTTTGTTTCTTGCTTCAGCAAATGCTAATGAGCAGAGCTCAGGCAGGAGTAAAAAGTGGGATGACAAAGTTGAATCGAACTGTTGCTCAGCAGAGATCGAATCACATTTTGCAAGTGATAATCTTTGGTCTCACATGTTTCTCCATCGTCTACTTATGGTCAAAGCACTTCAAGAGATGACAACATTGGCTCCGAGGCTACCTTGTCATTGTGAATGCATATATAGTATTTCTCCACAACTTAATAGATTTTTAGTCCATCGGAGCATTTATTTTAGTTGCTACCATAATGTCATTTGCGGACTGAAAGGTTTATTCAATAACCATTTTCTGGGTATATGATGATTAAAGCTTGTCTACTCTAATTGCTTGCTACACGTTCAAGATTTGATAAAGTATTAAGCACTCTTCGTACCAATTTAAGGCACTATACTTTTGCTAGACAAGCCAAGAAAAGAAAACACCAAAAATAAGGTTTAATTGGGTATTTTTAGGCACAAGAAATGGTGATTATGTTTCCAAACTCATGCAAGTTATCTCTCTATCTGCCAGCCAATAGCTAAATCCTCAGATAAAGGATGTGTCTATGGGGTGGTTTGGATTTGGACCAAATCCTCAAAGGATGTGTCTATGGGGTGGTTTGAATTTGGACCAAATCCTTAAATAAAGGATGTGTCTATAGGGTGGTTTGGATTTGGACCAAATCCTAAAAGGTATTATTTGACTTGAAATATTGATGAAATTATCCCTCTACTCATCTATTTAAGAACATTGTTTAGGTATATCCTAGTGTCACAAGTCATGGATTAAAGCCTGTGATTATTGCATGCAAAACGTCCAATAAAGGTGAACTTATTAAATGGGGCGTATTTGATCCATTTGAACTGACTCAATTCGTAAAACTTATGAAGAAGCTAATCTACTTAAAGTCATAGTGGCCCATTGAAACACTCCAGTAAAACTAGAGTGACTAGGGTAATTAATGTAAATATTAAGGGATAAAGATGTATAAATTTTAAATCCCTTAGGACTTTCAATTGTAGATAGGCTCTAACCTTGACCATTGATGTAATTAAATTTATACTGTTGGATCTCGGGGAGCTCAACTATAAATGAAGGTCTTCTCTCTCATTTGTAATAATTTCATTAATAGTTAAAGAATATATTTTAGAGCATTTATTCAAACAATTGGTGTGCATTGCTTTCATGTGACTTTTTCAATTCTTTTGTTGCCTTTTCATTTTGAGTTTGCTTCTGCTATATTTTTTAGTGTCTTAAAGAATTTTCAGGAGAATTCTCACTTTTCGAATATTAGGTTGACTTGGGTATATTTGAAGCAAAGAAATTACCTAAGGCCGTGTGATTTGCTAGACTAAATTTCTAGCCCGTAACGATATTTGAGTTAGTGTTTGAAGGTGTTGATTGAGATGTCGAAAGAAGTAGGCGAGCAGGTTGAGCCAATGAGACCCGTGTAAAGGCTAGGAAAGCTAGCTGATCAGGGGATATGTTATCAGCTTTAGATAACAAGGTGGCCAAACTTGAGGGCTCCATGGGTGATGCGAATGTAACCTTCGAGGAAGTTGAAGGGTGTACTACAGAGTTGGAATCACAGCAAAATCAACTCAATAACCAAATGGCAGAGGCCCTTAATGATAATATGAATGCGATGCAAGGGTTCCTTAGTATCGCTGCAGGTGAGCTAACTGAGAAAAAATGATGGTCTTGAGGCTATGGTATCGGTTTTGAAGGAACAAATTGATAAGCTCAAAGGGGACCTTAATATTTGTGAAGTTGCTTTGGGTATTGGGGTGTTGGTTGCGTTACCCAGGCCTAAAGTAGATGCCTCAAAACTGAAAGAGTTCAATGGGACGAGGTCTGCAAAGGATGTGGACAATTTCTTGTGAGGAATAGAGCAATACTTTCGTGCCAAAGCATCATGGATGATGCTATCAAGGTAATATTGCTGTATGTATTTTACTGATGTCACTTTGTTATGGTGCATCGTAAGTCTACAAATAAGAGATGAGGTGGTACCACTATTGATACTTGGGATGCGTTTCATAGTGAATTCAAGGGGCAGTTTTACCTGAAGCATGTTGAGGATGAGACTTGGGATAAGTTGCGTCAGCTTACGTAACAATGCACAGTTAGGGAGTATGTGAAGGAGTTCAGTGAGCTGATGCTTCAGATTTCTGATTTGGGCGAGAAAGAGACACTTTTCTCCTTCATGGATGGGCTGAAGCCTTGGGTGAAGTAAGAGTTGCAACGCCGAGGAGTCAAGGAACTTTCCAAAGATATGACCATAGCGGAGTCCTTATTTGAGCTTATTCCGAGGAAAAATAGGTTCGAGTCCTCCAAGCCCAAAAAGAAGGGAAATTGTGAGGAAGATGGAGAAGGACAAGTTAAAAATGAAAATGAAAATAATGGTAATGGGGAATTGCAAAATGAGAAGTGAAAGCCTGAGAACAAACCAAAAGAGCCAGTGAGATGCTTTCTTTGTAAAGGTCTGCACATTGTGAGGGATTGTCTGAAATGATCTGTACTTTTTGCCATCAAAGGGGATGACGAGCCAGATAAAGCATCAATGAGGCCTGGTTCGATCGTGTATTCTGTCAAAGTTAAGAAGATCAGATAGAGTGAGAAAGAGTTAGTGGAGTGGTTTTTATGTTGTGGTTCGCATAGGATGCGAGATTGTCCAGAGTGATCCAAAATATCCACGAATAGTAAAAGAGATGAAGTGGAGTCAGAGAGTGAGGCTTTGAAGCTTGAGTCAATGATACTCAATTATGCAAAAGCGAAAAGGGATCACAAGTAGAAAGGGTTGATGTTTGTGGACTTCGATATCGCAGGTCGAATAAAGAGTGCTCTTATTGATTCATGGGCATTGATCTGTTCATACTAGTGTAACAGCCAGATTTTGGGCCTAATCGAACCAGTGGTTTCGGGACCAAAAATCTGACGAGGATAAAATTTATTTTTATTATATTTTTATGGTTTACAATTTCACAAAATGATATCGTGAAAATTTCGTTCGAAAATTTCGACGTTTGGGCACTCAATTTAGTCAAAAAGATTAAATTGTAAAAAGTGCAAAAGTTGAGTTTTACATGTTAAAGGTGCCCAATTGTTATGAAATTTTAAATTGGAGGTCCTTATATGGAAATTATACCATTGTTCAAGTTAGTGGACAAAAATGGATATGAGATAAGTGAAATAGGATATTTTTAAGTTAATGGCATTTTGATAATTTGGTAATTAAAATGAATTAAAAAGACAAAATAGGCCAAAGTTTCATCATCTTCAATCCCATGGCCAAATTTTACAAAGGGAGAAGCCATATTTAGGTTTTTCAAGCTTCCAAGCTCCATAGTAAGTGATTCCAAGCCCCGTTTTTAATGTTCTTTACGTTTTTGGAGTCTCGGTAACTTGATTTAGCTTATTCTAGCAATAATTTAACCTAGGGTTTATATTTAGAAAAATAACCATAGGTGAAATGTGTTTATTTTGATGTTTTATGGTAGGATATGAAGCTATAAATTATGTTAAACAACTTTTGCTAAGCGATTTTAAGTGAAAACGAGTAAAACGACATAATCGGTAAAAATACCTAATGTTCATAAGTAAGTGTTAGAGTGATAATTTGATGTTGCCATAGAAGGGAAAAATGTTCAGCATGTCATAAAAAATAAGAATAAGAGATGAAGTTTAATTTCCGAGCTTTGGGGAAAAAGTGTAAATATGTAAAAGTTTAGGGGTAAAATCATAATTTTTCCAAAGTTTGAGTCAAGGACTGTTTTGATGAATATGAGTGTTAAATAAGTTAAATGTATTGTTATAAATCAAGAAAGATGAGAAATTGAAATTGATCGATAAAAAGAAAAGTGAGAAAAAGTAAAAAATTCCCGAATGAACCTTTGGAATAAAAATGGATACGAATGAAGTGACTGAAATGATCACATGTGTGGCACGGACTATGTGTAGGCCACTA
The DNA here is from genome assembly GCF_007990345.1 of Gossypium hirsutum. Taxonomy (NCBI): domain Eukaryota; kingdom Viridiplantae; phylum Streptophyta; class Magnoliopsida; order Malvales; family Malvaceae; genus Gossypium; species Gossypium hirsutum. The sequence continues at coordinate 32,761,055 of NC_053447.1, forward strand.
TGTAAAAGTGAAAGTGATGGTCACGTGTGTAGTACTATGTGCAGGCCACTACGTGTACCGGAATGATAGGTCGCATGTGTAGTACTATGTCTAGGCTACTACGTGTATCGGATGATAATGGTTACATGTGTAGTACTATGTGCAGACTACTATGTGAACCGAACATCATTGATTAATAAGGTGGTTGCTATGTGCTGAATCCACCGAGTATCTATTATTATTCCGAAGTGTTCATTGGTAAATTGACTAAGTGTAATTGAATAATGAATATAGGTGTGGAATTGAATTGAATATCGACTTAGAAATGGAAAAGTGAATTTTGAATTGAATTGTGATTGAGCGTGAAAATGTGAAATTATGAAATAGTATATTTAGCAACAAAACAGTTTAGACAACAACAGTTGTGTGACTTTGAAAAATAACAAAAAATGGTGGAAATTTAATTAGAGGCTGAATAATATATGAAATTGAAGTTGAATGAGTCTATTTTCACATAAAAGAAACAGATCAAGCAAAAGAGTTATATATTTTGAGATATTTGAAGTTTAGTTAGACAGAGTCAAAATGAGTTTGGAATCCTCTGTTCTGAATTTGGAAAATTTTTAAAAATTGTAAAAAAAATAATTATGAGTTATAATTTATATACTTAGAATCCTTAATGAGTCTATTTTCAAAGGAAACTAATGGAAACATCACCCGAATTCTGTACAATTAGATAATTCATTTTTAGTGACGAGTGGTCGGAACTGTCAAATAGCAAAACAGGGGAAATTTAAAGAATAAACTTTACTATTTGGATGAACCAAAAATTCTAAAAATTTTATGGTAAGAGGATATATGAGTCTAGCTTCAGGGAAAATTAATGGATCTTAATTTGGAGCTCTGTAGCTCCGGATAAAAATAATTTAGTGACTGTGACTCGGATAAACAGCTTTGAATATATATGTGAGTGAATAGTGAAATTATAGTTAATGTTGTTTAAGTGTGTTATACACATTAAGGATGTGGAATGGAGAGGAGGATGAGGAAAATTGGGAAATATATGAATGATTTGTGTATAATTGGTCATATGCTTGATTATAATTGATAGACGATGAAATATAAATGATGCTTATATTTGCGCATTATTTGGCATGGTTTAAGCTCATGTGGGAAAATAAAGTTTCATAGTATGTGTATATGGTATATTTGGAATATGATTTGGCATGAAGTAATGTCATGAATGGTTTATGAATTAACATATGTTAGCAAGTTTGATATATGAATAAATGTTGTGTTCATCCATGTTTATAATGCTTATGCTATATGTTTATTTTGTTAACATATTTGATGTACATGCTTAGACTTTGGCCAAGTTGTGGTTGGATTATGCCGCGTTAAACTTATAAGTTATGCATTGAAATGGTAAGTGCCTAAATGGAAATATGCTTGTAATCATGACAAGGTGGTAAGGTTTAAATTATGTAATCTCTAGTGAAATGATTTATCATGTGGTTCGTTCCAAAAAGAATTATGTTTAAATGTACTAGCTTGCGACTATGGTTGAATGATATGTTTATGTCTTGTGTGATATGCATAGGAAACGGGTGTGGAAAGCTAATGAAACAGTAAGTTCATATTTGAAGTGAAATATTGAAGGAAAATAAATAGGGGAAGTAAAATTTTAGAAGGGAAACATTAAAAAAAATTGGGGGGGCATGGGTTTGGGTTTGATGGGGGTAGGATGAGAGTAAAAGTTTTAGGGGGAAAGTGGGAGAGAGTAAAAATTTTGGGGGAAAATAAAAATTTTTGAGGGTTTTTAGGAGTAAAATTTTGAGGGAAAGTAAATAGGGGAGTAAAATTTTGGAGAGAAAATATTAAAAAAATTGTGGGAAATGAATTTAGGGTAGATGGGAAGTTGGGATGGGAAGGGAAGGGAGTAAAAGTTTTGGGGGGAAAGTGGGAAAGAGTAAAAGTTTTAGGGGAAAAGTAAAAAGGTTTGAGGGTTTGGGGTAAAAATGTAAAATATTATAGTTTGATATTCAGTTCATTCGAATTATTCGAGTTATTTAAATTCAAAAAACTCAACTCAATTCGAACTTGAACTCGAAATTTGAAAAAATAATCGAGTTGACTTTAAATAACTCGAATCGTTCAACTCGAAATTTGAATTTTTTTTTTCAATTTTTTCAAGTTGAATCGACTCACCCCTATATGTTGGTTCCTTTTGCCGGTTGTATATGCATCTTGGATACTTGACAACAATAATGTGTTGTGCCTATAAGTCAAGACACGAAGGGTGGAACCAAGGTATTGTCAGCAATCCAACTAGCCAAGAATGTTCATTTTGAGAAGAACATCGACTTGGTAGATCAGAGTTCTAAAGAGACCCTCTTGGAAATGCTAAAGGTGCGACAAATCAATATGAATCCTATTGAGTTTTTAGTGAAGCTACCATCTATGAAAGAGGTGGGTTCTGCATCATAAATTGGGGGGAAAAGTAGTGATGAAAACTAGGTAGCTAAACCGAGTAAATGCTATAAGCGAGGTCTCAAACATTTTCCTAGTGTTTTACATTTTGACTTTCCATTGGCTTAGCAAAGTCAGAAGGGTCTTTTCAAAGTTTTGAAACGGATAAGCTAAGGGACTTATAAACCAAAGTTAGTGGCAATACTCAAGGTTAACTTGGTGTTCAATGTGAGTGCATCGAAGCCTATTTTTGATGATTAAGGGGATCTCGATTGAGGCAAGTCACAATATGGGTAAGTAAGAGAGGTGGGCTCTTGCGAATGAGATGTATGAAGGAGAAAAATGGTTTGAGTAAAGTGATGACATAGACAAAAGCCGAGACAAATGTTTCGATGGGCGAGACTACTTGACAGAGAGACTAGTTGGGAATTAGCTAATGTGACACCTTATATCCAACCCAGTTGGTGGATTCCAATATAAAATGCCATATTATGTTGTTGAAGCAACCACCTTTTCCATCTCACTTTATCAAAATGGAAGCATAGTGGTAAAAATTATTTTATTAAAAATTTCGGCAACATTTCTACTTATTTTACGTAAAACCCCTTGTAAAATTCAGATTTCACAATATATACATATTCAAATCATCTCCAAATTAATTCTCAGAACCTCAATATTTCAAAACATACCACAAACTAAGCACATCACACAAAAACCACTTAATTGACTAATAACATCGTAATTATCACAACCAAAAGTTATATCTTTCATGTCACAGATACATAACTATAGCCAAATGACAACTAAAACTGAAGTACATGCCAATTTGAAACAAAACAAAATATACGAACTTTATTGAGTCTAGGATCTGTCGGTTGGATGCTGATGACTCTAAGTACAAGATCTCAAAATATACCTAGCCTACATATGAAAACAAGGCCATTCGGTGAGTAATAATTCCAATGGTATTACTATAACTCACTCAATATAGCATGAAATTTAGATGGACTTAGTTGATTTGTTTCCTCCTTAAACAAATTCAAGTGTATTCATATCAAAATTTATCCAATACATTAATATAAACATGTATCTTAAATAAACCAAATGTGATATTTTAATTAACCAATCTATTTTAATGAACTTAATAACACTTTATGCTAACAATGTATATAACCTTATTCGAATTGTCTCATTCGTCATATCGTATCGCATTATCAATTTGAATCAAACTATTCTTTCTATTCAACATTTATATCCGCTAATACATAATTTAGATCCAAACTAATTCACAGACCCCACTACTATAGTAATTCAGCACCCAGAGCCTCATCGGTACGTCCCGAACTAAACAAATTATGCCTAGTGCTCATCGGTTCATCCGAAGCAATAGTCATGCCTAACACTCGTTGGAATGCCCAATGGTAAATGCACCCAGTGCTCATCAACCTATAGTTGAAGTAATTCAATATTGGAACGTCCGAGGTAAGTAATTCGTGCTCGGCGCTCATTGGCTCAATCGAAGTAATACTTGCGAAAAGCTACACTTGGGACGTTCGAAGAAATATGCACCTAGTGCTCATCAACTTATAGTCGAACCAATCCTTTTTCACTCATTTCATAACATATCATTTATTCTCAACTTTATCAATTATTCAATCAAACATCATTTCATACAAAATATAGCATGATTCGTCTCATTTTCAAGCCAATTTCGCAGTTTCATTAAATTATACTATTTCCAATTTCATTTAGATAACCTTCTATCACAATAATCAATCTCAATATCATAGTTCTAATCAAATACTCATATATAACTTCATTTTTCATCCAATATACCTAAGACTGAAAATAGATGAGAAAAATGTTGGAAAAATGAGTTTGGAAAACATAGTGGAAAATAAATTTAGGGAAAAACCAGAGTTTTAAAAATTTTTCCCAAAACAAGATCTTGGTTATGATATCTAAAGTAATAAACACTTAGTCAAAATTGTACCTTTTCAATTTATCTAGGATGAGCGCTTCAACCGAGTAGTCTTCTCCGCTATCCTCAAACTCACGTCTGTCGAGTATGGGATCGCTTTGAATCAGAAAATTTTTCATAAAAATTAACAGTGGGTTAATTTTGTAATTTCTTTGAACTTTTGGGTCAAGTTTTCAATAAAAAAATATGTCTAGAAATTTTCTGAAATAATCTCTTTAGAGAATTTTCTCTTTACAACTTTCTCTTGAATTCAACTTTCTCTTTAGACGGCATAATAATCGTTCTTAGTATTTGAATCAAATGCTCACTTCGATTCTTTTTCGGGATTACGAACTCATTTAGATTATCTACTGAAGTAAGTTGTATTTTTCACAATGTAAACGTTATTTAAAATGCCACTTATTTTCAGTTTGAACTTTAGACAATCAATGAGCTAATATTTGCTTGTCACAATTTCGCTATGCCTGCAAAATATAAAAGACATAAATACAAAAGATATAATAGTGAAATGTGAAATTAACTTTCTTTATTTATTCATCGTTCAAATAAATAGAAATACAAACTGAAACTTTCAAGCTATTTGTCGGTGGCTTTTATTTTTCCATTCTCTCTTGAGGAATCCAAGTCAATATTTGCTATAGATTAACATAAACATACAACATCGTCAATATTCAATCAAACTCACAATCAATTATCATTTTGTGCAAATTTTGAAATTTATTCAATTTAGTTCCTAAAATTGAAACAAGCATAATTTCAATCCGAACTTTCGGAGTAAAATCTGATGTCACATTTACTCTATAGGAACAATCTATTTTCTATTTCTATTGAAATCTCTTAACAACTTTGTTTTTTTAAACAATTTAGCCCCCAACATACCAAACCGTCAATTAATCTTTGCACTTTAGTTCTTTTCCATTTCTAAATCTTTAATTCTTCAATTTAACACCAAAAATTTCAAGAAATCATCAATGGTAACTTTTTTAGAAACTTTAAAATTTTGAAAAATAACATACGGGTTGACTAATTTAAACTTTCATGATTTCAACAATATAAATTTTTTTAAGAAACAGACTACAAATTGCTTACCAATCAAGGACTAAAGATTGAAAAAGCTTGAAAACCTTTATTTTTCTTTCCCTGTTTTGTGGAGAATAAAGGATGAACAAGTGTTTACCTTTTGTCTTTCTTCATTTTTTCCCCCACTAACTATACTTGTATATAATAAAAATAAGGTTTATATAAAAAATATAAATTTTTAGCGGTTCATAATGGAACTATCCGCTAGCTTTAACAACATGTTCTACTTGCCATTTTAAGCCCTTAATTCATTTTTAATCCCAAACCCATAGTAATTGTACTTTTACAATTTAGTCATTGTATCATGATCTAATCACTATTTTGGCAAAATTACCTACCCAAAATTCAATTTGCTTATATAATAACTCCGTAAATACTTTAATAAAATATTTTCGGCTTTGGTTAATGAAAACAGGGTTCTGAACTAACATTTTCCAACACCATTGTATTGGGTTGTTACAATTGATGCAGTTCTAAGATGAGTTAAACCAACATCATTCCGAGGATGTGACGAGGGCATTGTAACACCCCTAACCCGTATCCGTCGTCGAACTAGGGTTACGGAGCATTACCAGATATTACATTTCAAAATAATAAAAATTTTAAATCATATATTTCACAACATCAATCATAGCAAACTCCATTAATAACATACGTATTGTCCCTTATACGAGCCCTTGAGGCCCTAAAAACACATTAGAAACAAATTGGGACTAAATCGAGAACATAAAGAATTTTTCGAAAAAAGATGAAATTTTTTCAAACTGTAGGGGTCACACAGCTGTGTGGCCAGGCTGTGTGACTCACACGGCTGAGACACACACCCGTGTCTTAGGCCGTGTGGACATCCAAAGTAGGGACACACGGCTATGTCCCAGCCCGTGTCTGTGGTCGTGTAACTCTTTAACTTGGGTTGCACGACCAAGCCACACGCCTGCGTGCCAGGCCGTATACCTTTTGAAATGGCTTCACATGCCCGTGTGTCAGACCGTGTGCTAGGCCGTGTATCTGCCTGACTTGCAACCATCAGAAAGCTACAAGGGACACATGGCTGTGTCGCCTAGCCGTGTGTCACACACGGCTGAGACATATGCCCGTGTCTCTAGCTGTGTGGACGAAAAATAGGTCATTTTCAAGCCATTTTTCTCACCCATTCATGCACATACCTACAATCAATTTTCCACATATAAACAAGCCTTCGAGTTACACTTAAAACATGCATAACCAAGTTAAATTAATAAGACATATATTCATACAACCAATATGCCCAAAGGGTACCTCAATCACAACAACTAACATGTACTTTATAGATGCAAAATTTAGGCACAAAACAACTAACTTGTAATCAATTTCATGCCAACATTTATCCCCATGTTCAGATATTATAGTCACACTCATTATACCAATTTTTCCATTCAATGTTCATTAATAAGCATTAACACAAATAGCCATAAATGTCAACTACATTACCTATACCAAATAACCAAATTCAAGCATATCAAAGGACAACTCATAACATACATTTTAAATACCATTTCAACTTCCATCATTTAAGCATCATAAAGACTACAAAATCAACCATCATAAGGCTACATACATATATCAACCTAACAACCATTTCAATCACTCAAAAATACCATAATTACAAGTCAAAACATAATGGCTATAATATCAACCAAAACACCTATACATGTGCATAATTAAACAATTATCACTTTACTTGGTTTCATGCCAAAACATAACATAATTGATACATAATAACCATACCATTTTGGTCATTTAAAGATACAAATCTAACCATATCCAGATGGTTCCAACAATCAACGTGTATACAAACCATATTTCAATCATGCATATCTTTTCAAAACTTTTCAAAAGCATACCATATCTTGACCATGTTGAGGTCAATTCATCATATATCACTTTGGCCATTCAAACATGCTTTAACACATTATCAAATTAACACATATCAACAAGGTACCAAATGTAACAAGGCTACATCACCCCAAATGACATATACATGTCAAACTCATCAACTAACATTCAACCAATCATTAACCATAAGTCCACCTATACATTCTATTATAACCTTAACCAAGACATTAAAATCTACCGATATAAAAGTTGGATAGTGTGATAGATCTTCGACGAGCTTCCAACCCGATTGAGCTTCTGATAATCTGAAAAGTAAAGGAAAAACAACTACGTAAGTAATGAATGCTTAGTAAGCTCGTATAAACTTTAGTCATATCAATTCATTTCAAGTATGAAATTTATACATATCAAGAATAATCCTATACCAATACCGTAAGATTCATGAAACCATATTCAACAACTCACAGAGTGAGTAAATCCACAGTATCACATATACATATCATCCCTAGCATAGTAGGATTTTATAAAACTTTAAACCCTTTCAAATTTTCTTACTTTCATTTGCATTTCATTACTTTCCATTTCATTTTCTTTCTTTAGCTTAAATAACAATATCAATTCAACTCATCATTCCCTTTTTCATCATTTTACACTTCAAGTATGAACTTACTATTTCATTACCATTCTACACCTGTTTCATATGCTTAACACACAAGACATAAGCATATCATCAACCATAGCCACAAGCTGGTGCATTTAAGCATAATTCTTTTGAAATTAACCACATGATAAACCATTTCATAAGAAATTATATAATTTAAACCTTACCACTCTTTCATGAACACAAGCATATTTTCATTTGGGCACTTACCATTTCAGTGCATAACTTATAAGTAAGCATGATACAATCCATCCAATAGCTTGGCCAAATCCTAAGCATTCACACCAAACATGTTAGCAATATAAGCATAAGACATAGGCAATTTACTCATTGATGATCACAACATTTAAACATGTAACATATGAATATATCATCCATCTTAACTTACATTTATCCATGTATCACCAATTTAACGCAATTCATATGTGAACATGTCTTAGCTCGTATCAAAATCTTACCATTTCCTTTCAAATCATGCCTGTTGAACCGTTTAGAGTACCGTTGGATACCTAGGATAGCTCACACATAGTGTGCTAACTCATATAATTGTAATCCGTCAATTCCTGTACCTGTATGCTCACACGAGTTGTGAATTAGAATGCTCACACGAGCTGTGAATAAGAATGCTCACACAAGTTGTGGGTCGGAACGTAGCTACACAATGCTGCTCACACGAGCTATGGAGTATTTGCAACACATGTCGTACCTGATCTACCGGTAGGATGCTCAAGACTAGAACCCGAATCACGTAAACCATAATGGCATGTTATTTGTATCCGACGAATTTTTAAGGTTTAAACAGGGCTTGGTAGTCGTCAAAATATCGTTGGATTTCCATCATTTCATTACGAGATAAATTGCATACGAAAACATATATATTGATTTAATCACAATAGAATCACATATTAACATTCAATTTAATCAAAATTATATAGGATACAGTTCATACGAACTTACCTGGCTAAATTGGCAAAAATGTCAAAGTATAGGGGCATTTTGGTAATTTTCCATTCTCCTCGATTTTCTTCCTGATCTTGATATAAATTAATAATTTCATTCAATCTATTAATTTTTACAGTAAAATAATGTATTTTAAGCAATTTAGTCATTTTTTGACAGTTTTATAAAATTGCATCTAAAGTTGTACTTTTATTCAATTTAGTCTTTGAGCCTAAAACATGCAAATTAACCATTTTTAATGCCAATTTATAATAGTATAATATTCATGGAACCTATATCAGCCCGTATTTGCAACAATTTCACATCAAATCCTTGTACTTTTACTATTTTAACAATATAGTCCCTAATCAAAAAATTCATCAAAAATCACTTAATAAAATACTATTACATATCAACCAACATTTCAAATTCATAATTTAACATCTAAAATCACAAGGTTCATCAATGACAACATTCAAAATCTTTAATAGTTTCAAAATCGAAGGTACGGGCTAGCTGGACCTAGTTGCAACGATCTCAAAAACATAAAAAGTTACTAGAAATGGGGCTAAAACAGACTTACATGCATCCTAGACCCCATAACATAAGAAAGTTGTGGAGTGCATAAGCCAGGAGCGACTTTCTTATGGTAGTAATTGCGAATGAGCAAGTAGGGGGCGGCAACTAAAGAGGTAGCAAGACTGACCGCAATTGCAGGAATAGGTTTACTTTCTTTCATTTTTTTTATGGAAAGTGAAAGTCATTTCATTTAGTACGAGGTCGCTTCACACCTCGCGGTGCTTACACCTCTCGCCTATCGAAGTTCTGTTCAAAAACCTCGTCTGAGAACTTGTATAGAGAAGGATTTCCCGGGGCGTAGTAGTTCGGACAAAGCTTGAAGGTTTATCAATTGCTTTCTTCTTTCTCAAATTTGGAAAAACAATACAAGGAAAAAGATTATAACTTTAACTTTAACTTTATTTTATTTCCTTTTAATTTGTTTTATTTTAATTAATAAAACATACATATTTTCATAATAAGACAAAGCCAACTGCCCACTCATATATAATATGGTATATTTACCATATTAGTCCATATACTTTCATTCATTAAGCCATTTAATCATTTAAATCAAATAGCAATCAAATTTTACATCTTTTATGATCTAGTCCTTTTTAATTAATTTACTATCGAAATATTGAAAATTTTCAACGAAACTTTACTAATACCTTAATGACACTCTGTAAATATTTATAAAAATATTTATGGCTCGGTTTATAGAAACGAGGTCCCGATACCTCATTTTCTAAAACCACTTGACCTTAGGGTCATACCACTTGAACTTAATAAATCACTTATATATAAAAAATTACTATATCAAAAACATTTTTAAACCATGTTTGACTCATAAATATTAAATATTAATATTTACGAACTTATTTTTCAGATTTGGTGGCCCCAAAACCACTATTTTTGACACCACTGAAAAGCGGGTTATTACATGCATTGTGAGAATGGGTGGGGAGAATGTCACAAGATGTGGATTAAAGCCCATGACCATTGCACTCAAAATGTCCTATAGAGGTCTACTCACATTTTAGCTTGGTTTAATTAATTTGTATTGGTTTGTGAGTTAATCGGTTTAACCCCTATCTTAGGACTGATACCCCGACTGGTTCCTAATCCAATTATGAAAATTTTGGTTTTGAATGAACTACCATTTTCAATCCCATCAAGTAGAGCAAGTATGTGGTGAACTTTGAAAATTGAATTAATCGCCAGCGTCTCCAGCACAGAAGGGCAAATTTCGAGCATTGTTGGCATTGTCAGACATTATAAAGAAAGAAGAAAGAAAAAGAAATAAAAAATAGAAAAAAATAAAGAGAGATTAATGTAAAAAAGAGGAAATTAAAAAATATTTTTTAAGTTTATATGATATGATAGTTTATTATTGGCTAGAATTTTTTCAACAGATATAATATTTTGGTCTAAATTGGATAACAGAAGAATAATTTAGGTATCACTCGTAGCAAAAAAAAAGGGTACCAACTTGGGGAAATGGGTATAATTTAAGTACTAATTGGTAAGGTAAGCCATTTAGAGATTAGATATAACAGTTTGATTAATAATTTGATTAATGAGGTACCAACTTGGGAAAAATGTAGTTTAGGTACCACTTGTGACCAAAAAAAAGTTCAGGTGCTAAGATGGGAAAAAGTGTATAGTTTAGGTACCAATTTTTGGATTAAACCTTAAACATATATTATGAATAATACACAAGGATACATGTAGTTATTGTGTCATCATTTTCATATGCTTCCTCTCTTTTTCTTTCTCTGATTTTACTCTTTTTGTAATTTTCTTTCTTTTGTTCAATAGTATTTTATTATTATTATTATTATTATTATTATTATTCTCTAGAAATTCAAAGTATCTTTCATCAAATTAGTATCAAGGCCACTATCTTGGCTCAATAGCCAACAACATCGCTACTCGATTACAAAAGTATTTTCACCAGACCTAGAAGGTTATCTCAGACTCAAGGAGACCTTAAGAAACTAGATGAGAAGGTCAATTCCTTTCAAACTAAGATAAAACTGGAGTTCAAGAATTTTTTTAACTTATGACCACTAAAGGGCTAGCTATAGGTTCAGTAGATCCTAATTGCTCATTTTATCGTATAATTGGGAAAGAACTAGTGATGATAAATGAAGGAATCCTAGTCAGTCATGCACAACTCACTTTGATTACCCTTATCACCATTCATACAATTGTGAATGCCTAAAATTTAATGGAGATGATTTCAAGGGCTAACCTAAGACAATCAAGTAGTATTTTGAATTTGACAATGTTCATGATGGCTTCAAGGTTAGGCTAGTTATGTTGAGTTTGGAAAGGAAAGCCCTTCAATGCAACCAACACTACACTAAGGTCCAATGAAATAAGCTAGTTTGGAGCAACTACATGAAGGAAATGAGAAAAAAATTTCACATGGGGAGTTCGAAGACCCTATGCCTAATTTTTTCTCTCGAGTTAAGTGGTATTAGTCATGTGGAATTGTTTGATGCGTATGCCTTGAGTATTATCTTGAGTAATCTTGGGGAGAAAATTGCCAAACCCATCAAGTTGTTGTGACCCAAACCCATGAATAAAGCTTTACATCTTGCAAAACAGATTGAATCAATCCTTTTCCCAAACTTACCCAAACCTACCTTAATTATTGTCACTAAACAAAACTCTACACCAAATCCAATCTCATCAAGTTTAAAGAATACCTTTAGGCACAATACTTTACCACTATTACTACCCACTCCTAAAGCACCCTCAATTACTAGCTCTTTAGTTTTAGTATTGGAAAAACTTTCACCTCCAAAACCATTAGTGTTGGAAAAGCAGGTTTGGAAAACACAACGAAAATAAATTTAAGGAAAAAAAGTTCTAATTTTTTTTCAAAACAAGATCTTGATTTTGATATCTAAAGTAATAAGCACTTAATAAAAAATGTACCTTTTTGATTCGTCTAGGATGAATGCTTCGACTAAGAAATCTTCTCCGCTATCTTCAAGCTCATGTTTGCCAAGTGTGGGCTCGCTTCGAATAAAAAAAATTTTACAAAAAGTATCACTAGGGTAATTTTGTAATTTTTCTAAACTTTTGGGTCAAGTTGTAAATCAAAAAAATATCTCTAGAAATTATTTGCAATAATCTCTTCAGAGAATTTTCTCTCTACAATTTTCTCTTGAATTCAAGTGTATGTAAAATAATGACCCAATGCTCTCTTTATATAATGAGAGTTTAGAGAGTTCAACTATGATTAAACTTAATCACTTTAATATTAAATTAATCTAATATTTATCAAGATAAATATTAGATTAAATTTAACCTTAAATCTTTTTAAAATAATAAAATACTATTAAGATAGGTATTGAATTAAATTTAATATTAAACTATTAAAATAATATTATTTTTGGAATAGTTAATTTGAAATCAAATTCTCTGGTAGAGTCTAGTAGGAGTGGAACTCTTCCACTACTTAACTACTGAAGACCAACTGTCGCCAGCCACCGAGACGCTGCTGTCGCAGCCACCAGCACCGCCATGTCCAGTGGTGTAGGTGCGACACCCTGAGCCAGTTCAGTCCGGGTTAGTGACAACTCGACTTGTTCGGTCTAGCCACCGATTGGATTGTCAGCCCGATTTCACATACTTGGCTTGGTTCGACCAGGTTTTGGGTCTTGGTCTCGATTTTGGGCTCCTAAGCCCAATTTACGATCTCAAGTTCAATTTTCAAGTTGAATTACCTATTGGGTGAATTGTCTAACTTGAAAATTAATTTCCAAAAATATCATATTAATTTTAATTAATTTGATTAGTTTAATTTTACCTGATCAAAATTAAATTTTTCAAAAATCACTTAGATTTTCCGAATTAATTTTTCAAGAAAATTATTTAATCAAATTCTCTACTTGAACAATTCTCACGACCACCTAATTTAATTCCACATTGAATAAATTGACTCAATTAAATTATTTCCAAAGTCATAGAATTTTCTTCTGATTCAAATGTAGTCTGATCGAGCTTTTGTTGAGCTAACAGAGGGATCAATCAGACATATACAATTAGGCTCTAGTAATTATAATTATATCTAGGAGCATCGTTCTGATAATTCGCAATTACTTAATCATGGCGTCAGTCCACAAGAAGTACCATGATTCAAAACTCCTTATTGTATACTCTTTACGAAAGCAATTCATTCAACTACTTTGTTCAATGAACTCGTCATGTGTGTGTTACCCTCATATGATATCCTTAATTCCTTTGAGTTAAATCTGTTCACTCAATACAATCTATTGTGTCTTTTTAATGATTAATATGATCACTGTCAACAAATGACTGTGATAAATTACTCGTTCGAGAACAAGCAACCTGTGGCCACGTTCCATATCTATCAAACCACACAATGCCAATGAGAGGATAACATTAACTCTTTAATTGAGCTATGGATTCCACTATTGCTAGTAAAGCCATGATATAATTCATGTGCCCAACATACCGGCTATGGGTTCAATCATCTTTAGAGCATAAGCCTTCACTTATATCAAAGCACATGAGTTGCATACGCATGGTCAGTGACTAACTCACGATTTAGATAAATCATACTGTGAACATCACAAGTGAATTAATTCACAAACAAATTCAGAATTAATTCATCTTGGGTCTAGGTCCAATGTATCATTCTACCAATGAATACATGTATGTCTCTACTCGTGGAGTTAACTGCTCCGATAGCAAAGACTAGCCATCTCCCTAATTGAAATTGTAGACGACATAATAATCCTTCTTAGTATTTGAATCAAAAGCTCACTTCGATTCTTTTACGGGGTTGTAAACTTATTTAGATTATTTACTGAAGTAAGTTGTCATTCTTGTAATGTAAACGTTCTTATAATGCCACTTATCTTTAGTTTGAACTTAGACAATCAATAAGCTAATATTTGCTTGTCATAATTTCGCTATGCATGCAAAATATAAAAGACAAAAATACAAAAGGCATAATAGTGAAATGTGAAATTAACTTTATTTATTTATTCATCGTTCAAATAAACAGAAAAAAATTACATGTTTACTACAATATGTGCACATTTCCCAACAATTAGACCTCTTAACTATTAGAAAATGATTTTGAAAATATGGTTAAGTAGCACAACAAAATATTTTTTTTTCTAAAATTGGACCTTCTTCATGATATCTAAAGTAATAAATCCAATCAAATATAACACATGTTTGTCAAAGCTGCAAAAAGAAGCTAAAAAAGCAAAAGTCCTCCAGAAAGGTCCTCGAGCTTTGTAATAAACTCAAACTGAATTATGATCTTTTCAAACATTCTTTCGATTAATTTTCTCATCAATTCTTCGACTTATGAATGCTTACAGAGAGGATTCTAATCCGAAAAATTAAACAAAAGACAATTTTGAGATGCTCTGATAGAGGTTGGCGGCATCCTCTATAAAAAACCAAGTAAATTCGGTTAGGAATTTTAGTATGACCAAATTTTGGTTTTGTAATGTCAATAACAAAATTTCTAACGTAATACGAAAATTTTTAAGAATGTGGCATAGGATATTCTAGTATAGCAAAATTTCTAAACAAATTGCCTAAAAGTTTTGGTATGTCTAGATTTTTGTTTGTAATGCTAATAACAAAATTTCTAATTGAATTCGTGAGATATATTGGTTTGACCAGATTTTGGTTTGTAATTCCAATAATAATATTTTCAATAAAAATATAATCTTTTTCGTATTTAAAATATGAAAAAATTAAATTGTAAAAAAATTGTAATTGTGTAGGTACTTTTTAAGAGTAAGGACCAATTTGATAAAAAAAATTACAAATATTGAGGGCTAAAAAGTTGTTTTATCTTTTTTATTTCACCCACATCAACAATTCTAATGGCAAATTTGATGGAGGGACCAATATGTTTAAATAAAAAAGAATAGGAATTTAATGTCTCAAAATTAAAATATAGGGACTAAATTTTAAATTTCAGAAGAGTATACAGACCATTGACAGAATTAAACCTTTTTTCTTCCTCTCTTCCATAACCCAGAAATCTGAAAAAATTAAAAAGGGTTGTCATTGCTTTGAAAAAAAAACTCATTTAGTCCCATTCTCAAAGATTTGAACGAAACAAAAAAAAAATACCTTTTTACTCAAATCGTCACTTTTGGTGTGAGAATGCTGAAATAAGTTATTATGATAAATAACTTTCAAGCCATATTATTTGGGTAATTAACTCTTTTTTTTTCTTTTTTTTTCAGACAGAAATTTGAAGCTGCCTTTCTTGACCAATGAGAAAGAGATTACTTCATTCTCAGAATTAGCCGTACACTTGAGTTCCGTTAAGCATTTACCAATATACACGAAGTCTTAGCTCTACCACATTCAATCATTACATCACAATAATTCTTCTCGAGTTTGTGTCAACAATTGACTGCTTCTGTGGTTGTTTTGAATGGATCAAACATTATTGATCTGAAGCTTTCATGCCCAATAAACTGATCACCTAAATGAACAAATAATAACTGATCACCTAATGAATTAGAGGCTGCTTCAATTTGACTTTTTGCACCAACCCCTTACTTCATATCATTACACTAATTCTATATTTTATTTTGATGGTTGCCTTTCCCTCTCTTGGTCCCCTTTTTTTTCTGCAAGCTCACCCCTCTCTAGGTCAGTCCCAGGGCTTGAGATGAGGCTAATATTAATGCAAAACTTCCAATTCCATTAAATTAAAAGCCTAAGGCTCCTTCCAACCAAAACAGGCAGGCAGGCATGGTCCAACATTGCGATCTCTCTGGATGCCTCCAAAGTGGCTTAAGGGTAAAAAACTGAAATCGTATTGATCGGTTTTATCGTTAACAAACATTGATATAGTAGACAAGACAAAAGTAATGAGAAGCTAGCACGTAAATAGACTTGTTCATGTGTCGGATTATTTGTCCAGGTCCGAAGACCCGCTTGAAAAATGAGAGGGTTTAGAAAAAAATATACGAGTCCCAAAAAATCGGCTTTGGTAAAATTTAAGGCCGGTTTTCTATATGGGCCCTGAGCAATATCTTTTTGACTCGAGCCCGGCCCGGCCCGAATGTATTATGTTATAAAAAATTATATTAATTATATATGTTAAATAATTATTATATATATTTATATTAAATCACTAACTTAATAACAATTAAACCTATTACTCAAAACTTGAAAAAATATCTTACCCAACCCAAAATAGAAAAATTATATTGAGTACAATAAAATATTTATTAAATTTATTTGTGGTTTTTAGTGCATTATATTTTTAAAAAATATATTTTTAAAGAAAAATTAATCTTAAACAATCAAATATGGGTGGAAAGGGTCAGGACTGGATTTATCTTTTTTAAATTGGGTAGGGCTCTGGCAAAAAAGTAAGCCCATTTTTTGGGCCGAATTGGTCCTGTGCTTAGAAAATTGATTTAGATACCTTGTATGGACCGAACTCATCCCATAAGCACCTCTATACGTAACATGTCATGTTAGCAAAATTTTATTTTTTTAATTAATAAAATTATTAATATTAATATTAATATTAATATTAATGTACATCTAAAATAAATTTGGATAAATGGATATGAGTTTTTTTTTTTTGAAATTAAACATTTATTCATTTAGATTTATTTTAGGTCAGCCAAAAACTATAAAAATCATAAGTAAGAATACTAAAATAAGTTTATATATATATATAACGACGTGAGATGAATATGACTTCAACAATTATAAAATAAAACAAGTTATGATATATATATGCTGAAATGTATTTGAAGTATAATTGCGAGTATATTACTTTTATCATGAGATATAATAAATATTAGGCTAAAAGATAGAGAAAAGGTTTTACCTTATATATATATATATATATATATGCAGGAATCTTTTCCTATTTATACTGTAATTTGCAAAGCATATCGACTTTAGATATAATAAATATTTGGCTAAAGGGTAAGGTTATAAAAATATTTTCTATAATATTTTAGCATTTATATGCCATCACCTGTTGTTTAATCTATATTTATTTTAGAATTTTATAATAATTAAATAATATTTTATAGTTTTGTTCTTCCATAAATCCAAATGCTTTTGGACGCATAGTTGTAAATTTCATTATGGATATTAATTTTATTATTTTATTATATTTTTATTATCTTTTAGAATTTTTTTAATTATTTTATTGAAGTGGCATTCCATCATTATATTTATTCACATGGTATATCATGTGTCAATTTTTTATTACTTTCATTTATCATGTTAGCAATTGTTAATGATCAAACTTATTAATAACAATAATGATTAATAAAAAAATTAATTATTTTTTAAATCATTGAAAATTTAATTAAATACACTTATTTCATAAAAGTTTAATTGATTTTCCTAAGAGATTTGTTAACTTTTAGCCTCTCCAAATTAATAAGGAAAGGAAGGTATTCTGGAAATAATGACTAAAAAGATTTTCTTCAATACTTATTAAAGGTTTATTTGAGATTTTGAAAATTTTGAACAAAAAAATTTAAGATTGAAAAATAGGTTAGGGCAAAAAATTTAGATCTATTTAAAATATGGGTTAGGTTCGAACTCAAACATTCAAGGTAGAAGCTTGACTTGACTCATTTTCTAAGTTTATAATATATTATATTATGTAATTAAAATATAATCTAAACATTTAAAAAAGTGTTAGATTTCTATGTATAAAATTTTAATACATGAAAAGTATTAAATTTAAAATGTCTTGACTTGAATAGATTGGTGGTTAAAGTTCTTGTAGACACTCGTTTGTCACATGTTTGAACTGTGTTACCTCATCTCTTACTTCTAATAATGTATAAAAATATTAAATTAAAAACAATATAGATATTATAAAAAAAAGTTTAAAAATAATATGGGTGAGTCTAAAATAGGCATGAGTTAATCATTTACAATTATAGGTTGGCTTGGGTAAAATTTTAGGCTTATATTCTAAGTTTGGCCAAGCTTAGATAAGCATAAAAGGTGTTAATATCATACTTACAACTCGAACTGGGCTTGACCTGACCCATGAACAACTCTACTCCATTGTATGTTATTTTTTGGGTTAATGCATATTTTAGCCCCTGAACACCTAAACCATATTTTTTTACTTAATTTCTACTTGAATTTGAAAATTGTTAACCAACTTAATACTTTTTTTAAGTATCTATTGACATTTTTAACTTTTGTACTGGCAACCAATAAAATAACGACATGTCTTAAAACTATATTGTTTTTAAAAAAATATAACTTTTATGATCTTTTAATTGTGTTTTTATTTCACATGCATAATTAACCTAAATAAATAGGTGTCTAGATCCAGATGAATCTAGATGTCCATTTGATTAGGTTTATCCTAGATGTGTTTTTTTTGAAACTTTTTATATTTCTAGAAAAAATATAAAAAAAACAAAAAAACTTATTTTTTAGAAAATTTTTTTGTTATTTATTTATTTTATATATTTTTTAGAATTTTTCTTTATATTTTTAATAATTTATAAATTTTAATAAGTTGTAGGTTTTAAAAGATTCGTTAGATGTTTGATTTTTTCAAAATTTTCAAATAAAGCTTGCCACATGTTCTAATTTGAAGTTATCACAAGGTATTGTATTATTGGCTATTAGTGTCAAATCATTAAAAAAATTGACAGAGTTAACTATGTACCATAAACAGGTACTAACTTAGTTAATTGTTTCCAAGTTTAGGTATCAACTAGGTATTATTACTAAATTCAACTGTTAAAATATATATTAACATTTATTTTTAAAAAAAGTCAGATTGATAATTATTTATCATTTATCATTTTAACTAAATTTATATATAATTTAGATTAAAATTTAAATTTTCCACCATAGGTAAATATTGAAATTGACCTTATACTGAGAATATGGATAAACTTACCATTCAACAATTACGTGATTGAATTTTGCCGCTAAATTTGATTTATTTAATTAAAATTTACCACTCAATATTGATTTTGATGATTTGAGAACAAAGTTTATCAAGAAAAATATTATTTAAAATAATTTATTTTAATAGTTATTGATAACTTAATTTATAAATGTTAATAAATTAACTTAAAATTCTAATTTAGAGGAAGAAACTTTTGAATTAAAAAAAAAAGAAAAGTAACTTTATTTTTTAATAAAATAATTGCAAAATTTTATATTATATTACTTAATTTATTATTTTTAGCAATTCAAACTAGTATTTAAAATAAATTTTAATTTAATTTTATCTTCAAATTATTTCAAACTAAAGTTGGATAGCAAAAAAAATTAAACAAAAATCAGAGTTTAGTATCAAACTTGAATCAAATAAAAGTAAAAATATAAAATTCTATATAGTTTAAGTACAGTGGTAAATTTATCTTTAGTTCAAGAATATAATAAAAAATAATTATTAAAATAAAATACCGTGACAAATTTTAATTTTCATCTAAAGTATAGTGATAAAAAAAACGGGATGTCTTGTTAAAAAACTAGAATAAGTGGAAAAAATATTACATCTTCATTAGCCTAGACAATTTGCTTCGTAATGGCCCTTTTGTTTGGAGTAACATCTTCATTAGCCTGGACAGATACATTCACACGCTGGCACATAATAGTGATGAGAGAGGGAAAATTAAGGCTCATTGTATTCTTTTGGGTGCAACGGTGGACTTCTTTAAATATGATTTTGCCCACATTTATCTTCCTTCCTTTTATGATAGAATGAAGCAACAACATCTGCTCCTTAGAAATCGTGGAGTTATGAGTGCAAAGAATTAGGGGTGTTTTAAGGAAATGGTATCAAACCCTACAGTTGGGTTTCAAAGAGGCCCTTTCCACTGTGTAACAGTCATGTCTAGACACCGTCCACTTAGTACCTACTACACACAGGCCTTGAAGAACTTGATTCAAACCATCCATAGTGATTGTAGCGGCAAACTTAGTGTGTTCATCGTGAACATCAAATAAATCGTACTGAGAATTGATGGAATATTCATCAAAGAGCACTGATGCTCCCCACACATAAATAAAAGCATTGTTTGGAGAAGTAAGATGAGTATAAAAATCACATACCACCTTTGTCAAAACATCCTTTAGATGCAAACAGCAAATCTGTCATCCATGTTGTTCTACCACAAAATCATATCCCATAAAGGGCTCATCTTGAAAAAGGAAACATTTTTCCAAGCAAAAAGGGCGCTTGGAGATATTGTGCGTGAATCCGTCTTCCGCTGCTTGGTTGAAAAATGTGCGTGGTGGTGGAGCAAATGTTTGCGAAGCAGAACGTCTGGCCATTAGGAGAAGGTAGAGCAAATGGTAGATGAAAAAAATGAAAACTTTCAGGAGTAAAATAAATAGAAGTAAGTTTGGAAAAAAAAAGATAATTTAGGTTAAACTATAAAAGAAAATGAAAAGATTAGGGTAAAATAAAAATAACATGGCGGCAAAGTAATAGGGTGATGTGGACGAGTGGATGAGTGGCAATGATGGCCTGATTATGGTGTGATTGAAATTGGAAGGAAAAGGAAAAAATAAAAAAAAATTATTTGGAAGGCCAAATATCTGGGAAACAACTGCTGATGGGCCAAAGAGCAATGTAAGGCCCTAACCCCTTATTACCATAAAATTCAATACTTGCAATACAAAATAAAAATTATCAAACCCAAGTAAATGAAATAGACAAGAGAAAGTAAAAATCGACAAAACTAAAAACAAAAAGAAATCATCGAGACGCTGAAGTTAAACATCTCAGAGATCAATGGACTGTTTATCTCGAGTCATAGGAGAACCCTAGTAATGCTTAAAACATTGCCCATTGACCTTAAATGTGAGCCCAGTCTTAATATCTTTAACACCCACAGCTCCATGAAGATATACGTGGGATACTCCAAAAGGTCCTGACCAGCGAGATTTTAACTTGCCCAAAAACAATTTGAGCCTAGAGTTGAATAATAACTCCTACTGTCTGGGTTCAAATTGTGGTCACATAATCCTTTTATCATGTCAGCGTTTGGTCTTTTCCTTATATAGTTGCGTGTTCTCATATGCCTGAACTCGGGATTCATCCATTTCATTCAACTCTAATCACCATTTATATCCAGCAGTGATCCAGTCCATATTCAATTTCTTACTACCCCAAAATGCTTTATGTTCTAGCTCTACAAGTAGATGGCAAGGCTTCCAATAAACCAACTTAAAAGGTGACATCCCCAATGGCGTTTTGAATGCAGTATGGTAAGCCCAAAAAGCTTCATCCAGTGTAGATGACCAATCCTTGTGAGTTGGGTTCACCACTTTCTCTAAAATCTGCTTAATTTTTGTATTAGAAACTTTAGTTTGTCCGTTTGTTTGGGGATGATATGCCGTGGCAATCTTATGTTTCACCCCATACCTATGCAAGACATTAGAAACAAATTTACAATAAAAATGAGAGCCTTCATCATTGGTAAGTGCGCTAGGTGTACCAAATCTTGTGAAGATATTTTTGTGCAAGAACTTCATCACCGATTTGGCATCATTAGTAGGGAGAGCAACAACTTCAACCCACTTTGATACGTAGTTAATTGCCACAAGTATGTATAGATTTACCCAAAAGGGTGGAAATGGACCCATATAGTCTAATCCTCACACATCAAACAACTCAATCTTTAAGATATTTTGCAGTGGCATTTCATGCCTCCTAGAAAGGTTACCCCATCCTTTGACAACGGTCATATTCCTAGTAAAATTCATAAGCATCCTTGAACATGCTCGACCAATAAAAGCCACATTGGAGAACCTTAGCAACAGTTCTCATGCCTCTAAAATGTCCTCCGTAAGGAGCTGAATGACAATGTTGTAAAATGCTTTGAATTTCATCATCAGGGACACGTCTCCTAATTATTTCATCAGCATAATGTTTGAATAAGAAAGGCTCATCCCAATAATAATGTCTGGCATCGTGAAGAAATTTACTTCTTATTTAGCTAGTGAGATTAGGGGGCATCAACCCATTCACTAAGAAGTTCACGATATTGACATACTAAGAAAATATCATGGCAACTAACAATTGCTCGTCTAGAAAGTCTTCCTTAATGATTTGAATATTACCATCTTCAAGTCCAGCTTCCAATCTCAACAAGTGATCAACCACTTGATTCTTATTCTCTTTTCTATCTCTAATTTCTAGATCAAATTACTGTAGCAAAAGTATCCAGCGGATCAACCTTGGTTTGACATCTTTCTTGGTCACCAAATACTTGATAGCAAAGTGGTCTGCATAAACTGTGACCTTGGTACCAACTAAATAAGATCTGAATTTATCAAACGCGAATACCACAACCAATAACTCTTTTTAAGTAGTGGTGTACTTGAGCTACGCGTCTGTTAGAGTCCTACTTCCATAGTATATAGCATGAAATACCTTATTTTTCCTTTGCCCCAACATTGCACCTACAGCAAAGTCACTGGCGTCACACATAAGTTCAAATGGCAGTGTCCACTCTGGTGGTATTATAATCGGTGCTATCACCAATTGCTTTTTCAATTCTTCAAATGCTCACAAGCAAGGTTCATCAAAATTGAAGGGTCTATTATGCTCTAACAGGGCACAAAGAGGTTTGGATATCTTCGAGAAATCCTTAATAAATCTTTTATAAAATTTTGTGTGGCCTAAAAAACTTCTAATACATTTTATAGTGGTGGGAGGCTGTAAATTTTTGATCACCTCAATTTTGGCTCTATCCATGGCAATCCCTTGCTGTGATATTTTATGTCCTAGAACAATACCTTCGCGAACCATGAAGTGGCATTTTTCCCAATTTAAAACAAGATTAGTTTCTTCACAGGGAAAAAAAACCAATTATAAGTTCTTCAAGCAGCTTTCAAATGTATTGCCAAACATAGGAAATTGTTCATGAAAACTTCCAAAAAGTTTTCCACCATGTGTGATAATACCACCATCATACAACGCTAAAATGTTGTTGGGCATTACAAAACCTAAATGGCATTCATCTAAACACGAAAGCTCCATATGGACATGTGAAAGTAGTCTTCTCTTGGTCATTGGGAGTTATGGCAATCTGGTTATACCCTAAAAAACCATCCAAAAAATAGTAGAAGGCTTTCCTAGTAAATCTATCCAACATTTTATCGATGAACGACAAGAGAAAATGGTCCTTCCTAGCTGCCTTATTAAGCTTGCGATAGTCCATGTATACTCTCTATCCCGTGACAGTATGAGTTGGTATGAGCTCATTGTTATCATTACTAACTACTGTGACACCTCCTTTCTTGGGTAAACATTGTACAGGGCTCACCCACGAACTATCTGAAATAAGGTATATAATTCCATCATCGAGCCATTTGAGGATCTCCTTCTTGACAACTTCCTTCATGATTGGGTTCAACCTTCTCTATTGTTTGATAGGATTGTTATGGCAATCTTCTAACAAACACTTATGCATGCAAATAGTAGGGTTAATTCCCTTGATTTCGACAATTTTCCATCCCAATGCCTTCTTAGATCCCCTCAGAACATCTAGCAACTTTTTCTTTTTATCAGGTGTCAATTCTACAGATATAACTATGAGCAGAGTGTTATTGTCTCCCAAGTACACATACTTTAAATGCAACAGCAAAAGCTTTAACTCCACTGTGGGAGGTTCCTCTATAGAAAGTTAAGGAGGTTTAAAAGAATGATCTGCCAAATCCAAGGATTCAAACTTCTTCCTTGGTCTATCTATTAATTGCTTGGTCTCCATGATTTCACCGAGTTCTACAAGCTTTTCTGCTGAGATAGATCTTCATCATCATCAAAATTGTCGTTTAAAATTTTGTATACTCCTCCACTACTGTTTGAATCAACCTAATGGCGTGACACTCCTCATTTTCATTTTCACATTTCAAGGCATCAAATACAATAAAAGTATTTTGCTGATCATTTACTCTCATTGTTAACTCACCTTTTTGCACATCAATTAACACTCTACCTATAGCAAGAAAAGGTCTTCCAAGAATAACTGGCACATCTTTGTCAACTTCACATTCCAAAATAATAAAATTGTCCAGAAAGATAAATTTATCTACTTGGAACGACGGAAAATGTACAAGTGTACACAATCGCAACAAGTAATAAAGTGATAAGTAAATGTCGAGTTATTGTACCCACAAAGACCGTGAAAGAAAAATATTTATGAAATGTAAATCAAACACTTTGGTGATGAGAGAAATATGTTGTTTTGAAGAAGTGATTTAAAAATTAAAAATTAACTAAGTAATAAAAATAAAAAGTAAAAATTCCAATGCACGATTTCAAAAAGATGAGTTTTAATCAATATGACATAAATGTGTTAGATCACTTACATTCCTTAACTTAGAATTACTAAACCCATGTTCATGTTGTTACAAAAATTTTCATGGCAACTTGGTAATTTAACTACTGTACATACATACTAAATTAATCGATCTTTTGAACATTTCTCAATGTCAATTCAAACAATTAATCAATCTTCATAAGCACATATAAGATTAAGTGAGGTAACAATATATTTCTATATTGAAACAATTTAATCACAATAATCTTGCAAGTTATGCAAGGCTAGTCTATCATTTAATATCGTCACTAATTTAACCCTTAACTATGTTAGAAGATTAAACATGCATCAATTAAATATTTTTTCAATTAATTACAATTTCAATACGCTTAATAATTAATTCATTCGTTACCTTACATTTTATAAAGAAACTATAACATAAGCATGATTTTATTTAATTGAACAACTTACCAACACCTATAACAACACAAACATTGTTTTAATAATTTAAGTGGACAGAAATGCAATCAATCGAACACGAATTAAATTTAAGCCATTTTAATTAGAACAAGAAAAATAATACAACAATCATTCATATTCATAATCACAACATAAAAAAGAAAATTAAAAAGAAAAGAACTAGGAAGCAAATCAAGGATTTCTCTGAAGCCAGACTAGTGTGCTCCTCCTCTTCTCTACTCGTTCTGTTGAATTAATGCCTCTATGAATAATTGAATGTTGCTATTCCAATATGGAAGAAGGCTATTTTTCAGGTGGAAAATCGGTAAGGGAAATGAGAAAAATAAGAAAAGGAATGAAAGAGAGAGAGATATGTGGGAATGAAGCAGCAAATGGGGGTATTTATAGGTCGGAGTTGCTGCTAAAAATAGCAAATAATTAGCAGCCATGCACTCTCCCTTGGCTGGCCATAAAAAGATCAAGTTTGAATAATTCAAACTTTGCTAAATTTAGCTTGCGACAAATATTCAAATGCACGAAAAATGAAGGGGTTTGAATGGAGTTTAAAGAAACTCTGAGGGTTATTTTGCAAGGATAAAAATCAACAAAAATCCACTGATTGGGTCAGCTTATTGGATGGTTTTGGGCTTCTAATTTGCTTGGTAGATTAGTCTTCTCTTCTTAGCATACATGACAACTTTCTCCTTCAGGCTTTATATTAAATTTC
Organism: Gossypium hirsutum; assembly: GCF_007990345.1. Classification (NCBI taxonomy): domain Eukaryota; kingdom Viridiplantae; phylum Streptophyta; class Magnoliopsida; order Malvales; family Malvaceae; genus Gossypium; species Gossypium hirsutum. The sequence goes on from NC_053447.1 coordinate 32,787,103, forward strand.
AACCTAATTAACTTTGGATAAAAATTAAATATAAAGTATATAAAATAATCATTATTGAGAGTAACATCATATCATAGTTCAACTAACATAACAAATATTAAGATAATAGAACTTTATTTATACTTAGAAGTTAGCATAATTAACAAAAATTTAAATTTTTGTACAAAAATATAACTTAATCATAATTATAAGAATAATGTATCTTGAAAAGAAATTTCAATTTTTGGTCCCCCTACTTAAGATGAACATGTCCCCATTATTAAAAATAATAGAGAGAATGACAGTATAGAAGTGAATACATACTGTACACCAGGTAGGACCTTAGGAAAATGAGGTGAGTCAAGTTTGATTGCTTAAATACCAAGCTTTTCCAAGGCAAATCCAATCCTAGACATGTACATATCTATTGCCACACTTCTTATTTTGCAATTTGTTCAATTTTATTGATGATTTCCACCTTTTATTTTATTATTCGAGAAATAAAAATCCTAATAGAACCTATTCCAAATGTAACACCCCAAACCCGGCCTAGGAGTTATGGCCGAATCTGGCGGTGTCACATTGAGGTGTTTAGCGAAAATTAAACTCGTTGGTAAAAATTCGTTTCTAGGTTTAAAAACCCCATTATTATTATTTAACAAATCATCTAGTCAAAAACGCTTACCTTGTTATCTGCTATTGTTATAAAAGGTTGATCTAAAATCGCGGAAGCTTTTGAAAACTCTAATTGTTAAATTTCGTGTCTTTGAAAATAGTAATTATTTTGAAAATTCGTCTTCTGCTAAACTAGCAGTTTAAAATAAAGTAAGCAAAAGCCCAACTAAAAATTTAAACAAACATAAATGACCTTATTACATAAACAAAACTCAACACAAACTTTAATTTTAAATAAAAGCAAGTGTAGCACAGCTGCAGTTGTGTGGCCACCTTCGAGTCCCTCGTAGCACTGACCCGTCTACAATTAGGGATTACCTGTACAGTTAAACAGAGGAGTGAGTTTACAAAAACTCAGTGTGTAATCCCCTAACAAGCAAACAGTCAATTAAATAGTAGATAAATGCAGTTTGGACCTGAGCCCGTTACAGTAATAGTCTAGTTCAGTGCGGGCCTAAGCCCTTTCCCGTAACAGTAAATGATTGGGCTTGAGCCCATCACAAAGCCAGTAATCAGTAGGGCCTTTTCCAATTTCAGTAATATTATTAGTGGGACCTTATCCCATAACAGTTACAAATATCAGTCATGTAGTGAACAGTATGTAATATCATTAATCGATGCAGTAACAATACAAAATCATTAATCAGTGTAGATATGCAATTAGAAATCCTACCCAATCCAGCCTCTACACACGACTCCGTCCCGCCAAACACACCATGTGGGGATAAAATCGACCCACCCAGCCAGACACACCAAGATTAGCACCGGTTGCAGCACTAAATAGTATTGCAGCAAAGCTACCAGTAAAATAAATGACATATAGCCATCAGTAGGTCTACAGTCGTATTGGGCGACCTGTGCAACCTTATCAATATAGTACACTTCCTCCAAATATAACAACCCATCCCCATGTAATATACCGTGACATAATATCATACGTGTATAAAAAATGTCATGCTCTATCATAGTCATACATATCATAGAGCAAATCAGTTATACATAACATAAGGTTATAACAGTCATTTCATCTCCTAGGGGTATAACAGTCATTTTACCCTATAGGGGTATTTCGGTCATTTTACCCTATAAGGGTATTTTCGTTATTTTACCTTATGAGGGTATTTCAGTTATTTTATCCTATAAGGGTATTTCTATCATTTTACCTATTTTGGGGTCTTGGTGCAGATATCGACCTCTCGAAAGGTCCACAGTTGACTCGAGCGACTCAGGTAACCTAAATGGTCATAATAGTGTAAATGGGCCCAAAGCCCATTACTCGACCCAAGTGGGCCCACACGCTCGTGCAACCCGATCAGTCCAGATTTCGTCACGACTATGAGATCTAAATAGCCCAGTCCAATATTTGCCACAAATCGTGGATTTCATCTGTGTGGGGCCCACGAGCCCATTGAGCCCACACGGCCTATTTCGGCCCAACGTGGCCCATTACAGCCTAAGCCCATGAAAAGGCTCATGGAGGCCTCCACAATCTATTGCCCATGATTCGTGGGTTTGGCTTACCACATGAGCGATCGCACATTCATGTGGTCTCAGACACCGTATTTTCGGCTTTTCGGCTTTTACTGTTCTACAATTACAGTGGGGTGTTTACACACCTGATGCGATTTGTAGATTCCCTTCATTCTGAACACTCTTATTCTGAAAATCAATGATCATCGCACCCTTGGTTCCCAGGCAATGTGCCAATCAACCTCGACCACCACCTACACAAAAGTCACCATTTTTATATTAGACTCATACTTGACAAACCATCTCAATTGCACCCCACTTACCACTCAATACTGTTTCTCAAAAAGTAACAGATGACTCCTTATCATACCATAACCACTTACCAACAGCGATAAAATAGGTTGCAGATCAGAGATGTAGCTTACAAAGAACTGAGAATTGAGATTAATATATCAGTATTCAGCCAATAGAGAGCACTTGAGGGAGAGGAAGAGAAAAACTGTGCACTCCCAATTGATTAACAAACCCTTGCTAAAGCTGAGAGCTATTCGTTAGAGCTTAAAAAAAGAAGAAGGGAGAATCAACTATGAGAGAAAACCAAAAAAAAAATGGTGAGGGAGGAGAGAAGTTGTATTCGGTCAAGGTTGAAAGAAAAGGAATGAAACCCGAATTCTAACTCTCACCAAATAGGCAACAACCCCAAATCCCATAAATCCCTCCTCCAATTCGACTACACACTCTCCATCCACTTCCTATCCCTTAATTTTCTACTATTATCTCTCCACAACAACAACCTCCCCAAATCCCAATATTCTCTCCTCAAATCTCTCCAAATATCCCTCCTCAATTCTCTCTATGACCAGTTCAAACTCCATTTAGCAGTATTTCAATCCAAATCTACCACCCACATGAACTAGGTAGCAAAATAAATACTCCCTTTTTGATGCGCCACCACTCAAACCTTAGACCCTATGTACACTTCACATGCCCCTTACCATTAGACCAACAACTCCTTTGTATCATATTTTAACCACAATAATTTAAGAACCTACTATCTAGATCCAATGATTTTATTCACTTAAAATAAAAATTTTGCATAAGCCAAGGCTTAAACCTCTGACTTCTCAAACACTTCCAAACACTCCTAAATCACTTAACCACTAAAGTAGACATTCATTTATGTCACTTCCTTGCAGAACTAAATATTTATGTGCAGTCTCCTAACTGTTCCCTTGTTCAAAACCTATTTCTTCTAGGCCCAAAATTCGGGGTGTTACACCTAAAAACTTTAAATATCCTAAGAATGAAAATAAAATGAAGTAAATATCCCTTCTTTTAATTTATTTACAGATCCCTTAGAATTCGACTCATCTTTTGCTCCATCGTATTTGTTTTTGCATGAATCGCATCGTTCCTTCTTTGATATTGGACTCCATGGTTCAAATATAAAATCTAGAAAGTTAGACACAAAAATAAACGGGTCATGGAATATTTTTGTAAAAGCACTTCTCATTAAGTCATCCCATAGTTTTGAATATCTCCAGTAAGCTTGTTGCTACCACTGCATATGTTGTATTAGGTCCATCAACTTTGACAACTCATCACGAAGATCTAGGCGAGGCGAATGAGTTCTAAATGTTGAAGTCGGCATGTCAGGTTCGGTCATTTGTTCAATTGGTTCTGTCTTATCAGCGATTTCAATTGACTACATTGGTTTGATATCTATGGGATCTTCCTTTTCTTCTTCGGAATCCTCACTCAATTCAACTCGTTGCTACAGAATTAGATATCCCAATCTGTAATTGTGCCTTGGCTATAACCTGTCTTCTTTACGTTTGTAAGAATTTTAGCTTTCAAGCATAAAATTGTTATTATAAAGGGAAAGTATGCTGGTCTAGAATGTCTAGCGGCACAATTCTGAATTTCCGTTAGAATGATTTTTCCCATATCAATGGTCTTTGCCATTAAAATTGAGTATAACAAGACCACTCTCTCTAATGAAATTGTGATCCCATGTGAAATAAGCATAATGTTGAACCGAATGAAATAAAACCATACATTCGATAGTGGTGTCAAATATTCTCTGGGACAAGGGTGAGTTCCATGCTTTGACACAGTCCACTTAGAACCCATAATTGTAAGTTACTTGAAAATTTCTTACAATTTTTCAGCCTCAATATTTTCTATTAAGGAAGAATATTCGTCGCCTTCAAAATCAGGTAAATCAAAGAATTCGTTAATAGTGCTTGAATTTATTGGTACCTTGATTCCTTGGACAGAGACTTCTGTTAATTTGCTTGAGGTCAAATTCGCATAAAATTCATGAAATAACTCTTAATCTGCACTTGGTCTTTTCTCACAAAACACTTCCCAATTTAAAGCTTTAACAACTTTTCGAATGCTCGCCATGAAATTAGTATAGTTGTTTTCTTTCAGTGTAAAGCCTTCTTCTTGGAGCATTTGCTAATCTTTTAAGATGCTATCGTATCTCGCTTTGGCTTCTTCACTTTGGAAATTATTTTGTGATTCTTCAACTTGGACAGAGGCACGAGTTCTTTTGCAAGGCTTGATTAACCTAAACATGATATGGAACAATATTTTCTCAAAAAATCAATTTGCATAAAATATTAATAATTCAATAAATTGAAAGATCAAATAATTAAATAAAATTGAAATTTAGGAAAAATTTTTTGTAGCACCTTTGTATAAAAATTAAGGACTCAATAAAAATATAAAATTTGAAGCAAAAGATTTCGATTGAGGGTTGGTTAGAGGGTGACTGGTTGGTGAATCTAGGAAGTGCAATGTTTATGGAAAAGGGTGGTTGAATTATGGCTTGAGGTTACGGCAAATTGCAATGAAGGTATAGTGTAAGGGTGACGAGAGGCAAGCGGCTAATACAGGGGTGCGCACGACTTGAGGTGAGGTGCAGCAGTAGTGCAAAAAGGCTTGAGGCCAGCAGTGATGTGCGAAGGTTGGAGCTTGTGCGTCGGCTAGGAGACGAAAGCAGTAGGGATTTGTGGTCTTCAGTAACCGCAGCGCGTGAGCAAGGCTGGCGTGAACAATAGGGAATGAGCAAGGCAGGCGGGAGCTATTGGACAGTGCGTGCAATGGTGGCTGCTAATGGTGCTGTCGGCAATTGCCGATGATGGTAGGATGTATGGAGAGGTTGGTTTGATAGATGGCGAGTGGTGTGAATGAAGGATGAAGGTAGTATTTAAAGTGATAGAAGGGAAGAGTTTAACTTGAATTCTTAAAAGAAAATAATACTAAACTATTATAAGTCCTAATATCATATAAAGTAAATAAAAATTAATAAATAATATAATGTATATTAATTTATTATTTTATATAGCGCATTTATTGAAATAAAAACTCGTAAATAAAATATTAAAGCAATTTTAATCCTATGTAAAGTTGATAACGATTAATATATATTATATAAAATATAATTATATATTAGTTATTATCATCTTATTTATTAAAAAATAAATTTAAAACTTTTATTTTAGCTGCTTTTAAAGATATTTACAAAAAGAGACAGCTAATTTCAATCTTTACAAAATGAACAACCAAATTTTGCAAATAATTAAATTAAGTACCTAAACTTAAAGAAAATTTGAAAATTGAGCTGCAATTAAAACTTGGATCAAAATTGACCCTTTTATTTGAAAAATTAAAAATTTATTTTTCCACTTAGGAAATAATTTCTCAAAAGATTATGTTAAAATCAACGCCCAGGAAAGATTAGAGTGGTCACAAGCGATCCCGCTTAAGTTCCAATCTCCTAGACAAAATTTATTTTTACATGTCAATCCAGAAAATATACCCTAAGTCATTTATTTAAAAGGAAAAGAGAAAAATTAAGTATCGTAAAAGGAAAAGAGAAAAATTAAGCATCTTATAAATGAACGATACTTTATCCCACTCAATTTTATCCCCCCAATAATATTTCAAGCATTGAGGATTAACTTGAAAGTTACCTCCCTTACCGTGATGTTAAACAACCCCGTATGGGAAGACTTGATGAATAGTGAATGTACTAGACCAACATGATTTTAACTTACCTGAAAAGAACCTTAATCTAGAATTGAACAACAAAACTTGCTGACCTTGTAAGCCCGTTTTCAATGAAATCAAAATAGTGGTTTTGAGACCATAAATTTGAAGTAAAAATGTTTATTTTATTAATATTTTAAGGTCTACAACATGTTAGTAGTTTTGTATAAAAATTTTGCTAAGAAATTTTATCGTTTGCATGTTTAATTTGATAAAAAGGACTAAATTGCATAAGGCGCAAATTTTGAGTTCTATAAGTAAAAGGTGTCAAATTGCTATGAAATTGGAATGTGAGTGGCCTTAAATGGTAATTAGACCATTAATATAATTAGTGGATAAATTTGGACAATAATTAAGTAATTTTAAAGGTATATGTGTAAGGTTACTAAGGTAAATTAATAAAATAACTTAAAATAAAATAAGTAAAAGAAAGATATCATCTTTATTTCTTCTTCACCAACCGAAAATATGGTTTAAGGAAGCCATTAAAGACAGTTCAAGATTCGACCATCTCTCTCTTGTGCATCTAAGTGCATTTTCGTCCCATTTTTAATGATTTCTATATTTTTGGAGTCGTTGTAGCTTTATCTAGCTAGCTCGAGGACTAATTTGTAAAACCGTTAAAAGTATAGGGTTTACCATGAAAGTATATTAGTTTTTTTTATTGATAGAGGAAAATGAATGTTTGATGATACTTGAACAACTTTTGTAAAGTAAATTTTGTTGAAAATGTTAAATAAGGATTTATTTTAAAAAATGTAAAATATGTGGTGAAATTGAGAAATAGTGAAATGTATGAGTTTCTTTGGTTGTGTATGAAATTCGGCTAGCTTGGGTAGGGATGAGATTGCTTGAATTTCAATTACGAGCTTAATGACTAAATTGTAAAGAAATCAAAGCATTAAGGGAAAAAATGTAATTTTTCCAAAATATGATTTTTGGATTTAATGTAATAGAATGAAGTTTGAATGAATTAAATTTGATTATTTAGATCAAGAAAAGCAATGTACAGATTTAGATCAGGGAAAAGAAAAAGTGTTGGATTAGTTGATCGTATGTGTTCAGTTGTGATCGAGGTAAGTTCATACATTTAATTAAAGTGGTATTATGCTCAATTTACATGCTTTTAATTTATGGTATTACATCTCTACGGAAAAATCCAACGAAGTTTTGGGGACTTTCGAATTCCCGTTTGAACCTTAGGATACAAATAACATGTCATCAGGGGTTACCGTGTTTTGGGTACTGGTCTTGTACGTCCTACCGCCTGTTGAGTTTCCACAATGTGTTGTGGTTACTTGATAGCTTGTGTAAGTAGCACCACATAGCTACGTCCTGACTGACAGCTTGTGTGAGTAGACCCACTTATGGCTCAAGAGAGAGCATTTATATGAGATAAGAGAAAGTAATGGTTTCGACCATGTGTTAGCACATAGTGTACGAGATTCCTGCATATCCAATATAATTCTAGTGGTTCAACAGGTATACAAAAGGGATGGATCGACAGATATCTCGATAAGTAGTGCTATGAAAGTATGAAACATGTATGAAATGATGATGCTTTAAATATGCTTAGCCATATTCATAAAAGTATGAATGATTATAAGATATGTGCATTAAAATCTATGATGTTTTGCAATGAGTTGCTAAGTTATGTGGTTATTTAATTTGAAAGGTTGTTATTGCTTAGGCTTGTGCCAAGCTATGTTGGATTATCTCATAAATTGATTTTAAGCTTATATATATTGAAATGGTAAGCTTTGTTTATGAATTACGAACTTACTAAGCATTATATGCTTACTTCGTGTATTTTTCTCTTATGTTTTTAGATAATCAGAAGCTTGTTCGGTTTGGAAGCTTGTCGAAGATCCATCATACTATCCATCAGCTATATCGGTAGATTTTGATGATTTTGAGTCATGGTTATAATGGCATGTATATGTGTCTTTGTTTGATGATATTAGCCATTATGTGTGGCTTATATATATATGTTATTTTGGTTGATGGTAAATTTGATGGCATTATGTATTTATGGTATTTTAAAGTAGTTGTCATTTTGGCATCTAAGTACTTAGTGAAGGTAGTTGAATGGATGAAAATTTAGGTATGTTATGAGATGTTGTTTTGGTATGATATAGATAGTGTCTTGAATTGCTAATGGTTAGTTTTGGTTGCATTAAATGTATATTGGCATTTGGTATAGTTATTAAGATTAATGATATCAGTGGAAATGGTCAGAACGGTATTTGGTATGCATAATAATGATATGTGAACATTATGGTATTTGTGGCATTAAAGTTGTTCAATTGGTGATTTGAATTATGGATGGATTCGGTAGGTGTTTAGTCAAGTTAGATTGTTGAGATTGAGATTTCATTTTGACATATTGGTTGAATGGTTAGTTACTATGATGTTCTAGCTTGTATATGCATATATTAAGTGCCATTTGAATGCATGAAAATAGGTACATTTAGTTTGTGCAAGTGGCTGGTCTTTGGGTGAGAAAAATTGCTTGAAAATGGTCTATTTTTCGTCCACACAACTAGAGACACAAGTGTGTGTCTCAACCATGTGTCCTATGTAGCTTACAAAGAGTTGCAAGTCAGGCAGTTACATGGCCTAGCACACAGCCTGACACACAGGTGTGTGAGGCCATTTCAAGGATACATGGCTCAGCACACGGGCTTGTGGCTTGGCCGTGTGACCTAAGTCAGTGAGTTATATGGGCATGGACATGGGCTGAAACACAGTTGTGTGTCCCTACTTCGAATGTCCACATGGCCTGACCACACGGCCGTGTGACCCCTGCAGTATAAAAAGATTTACCTTTTTCCTAAAAATCCCACATGTTTTTTATTTAGTCCCGATTCATTTCTAATGTCTTTTTAGGCCCTCGAGGGCTCATAAAAGGGACTATATGTATTAGTTTGAACATTATTGCTATGTTTCATGTTTTGATTTTATTATGATAAATAAATGTTTGTTGTATGATGCTATTTTCCGATAACGCTTTGTAGCCCTAATTTGGCGATGAATATGGGCTAGGGGTGTTACAGACCTACTTTAAATTCTTGGGTTCGAATGTGGTTATCATGCCATCTCTTTAATCTCTCATTGAATAGCTTGGAATTTTCATATGAGAAAGTTCGGAATTCTTCTAACTCATTAAGTTGAAGTATCCATTTCTCTTTTGCAAGCTTGGGATCTAAGTTGAGCTATTGGAAAGCCCAATCCCAAAGACCAACTGATAGGGAGACATCCCTAAAGGTGTCTTGTATGTTGTCCTGTGGACCCGTAAAGGTCATCCAGTCTTTTGTACCAGTCTCATCGGTTTGGACAAACTACCTTCTCAAGTATACCTTTTATCTCTTTGTTTGCCAGCTCAACTTGTCCATTTGTCTACGGATGGTAAGCCATGGCAACCTTGTGCTTCACTCCATGTTTATCGAGTAACCATTTCAACCATTTGTTCACAAAATAGGACCCCTCATCACTGATGATATCCCTAGGAGTTCCAAACCTTATGAACAAATGTTTCTGCAAAAACTTCATCACAACCTTGGCATCGTTCGTCAGATATGCCTCAGCCTCAACCCACATAGATACATAGTCTACTGCTACCAATATATACTTGTGGCCAAAAGAAGGAGGGAATGGACCCAAAAAGTCAATACCCCAAACATCAAATAATTCTACCTCAATGATGTTTGCTCGGGGCATATCATTTTTGTTGGTGATTTTCCAACCCTCCATGATCGATCACAACTCTTTACGTAGGCATACGCATCACTTTGAATAGTATTGGCTGAAAGAATCTGGCTTGTAATACTTTGGCCGCAGTACGTGTACCTTTGAAGTGTCCCCCACTTGCAACTGTGTGACAATGATATAAAATCTTCTATATCTTGTTTTCTGCCACGCATCTCTTGATCATTTGATCTACACACTTTTTGAACAAGTATGACTTTTCCCAGAAATAGCACTTCACATCATGAAGAAAATTTTTCTTTTGTTGATAAGTAATATCAATCAGCATCAAACCACAAGCTAAATAGTTAGCAAAATCAACAAACCAAGGGGTATTATGGACAAGATTTACCTTAAGTATGTGCTCGTCTGGAAATGTCTCCTGAATGGGTATAAGTGGAGAATTTCTTTCTTACGGCTTCAATCTAGATAAGTGATTTGATACTTGATTTTCTACCCCTTTTTGATCTTCAATTTCTAGATCAAACTCTTGGAGTAGAAGTACCCATTCTATCAATCTCGACCTGGCATCTTTCTTGGCAAGTAAATATTTAATTGTCGAATAATCCACATAGACAGTCACTTTGGTACCTACAAGGTAAGATCAAAACTTGTCAAAAGCAAATACAATAGCAAGTAACTCTTTCTCTGTTACTGTATAATTTAATTGAGTTCCTATTAGAGTCTAACTTGCATAATAGATGGGATGAAAAACTTTGCTCTTTCACTAGCCCATAACAGCCCCTATCGTGAAGTCACTTGCGTTACACATCAACTCAAATGGAAAATCCCAATCCACTGTGACGATAATTGGTGTTGAAAATAACTTTTTCTTCAAATCATTAAATGCTTTCAAACATTATTCATCAAAGTTGAATATCATTCCTTCTCCATTAATTTGCATAATGGTTTAACGATTTTGGAGAAGTCCTTGATAAATCTTTGATAGAATCCGGCATGTCCCAAAAATCTACTAACATTCTTTATAGATGTTGAAGGTAAGAGTTTCTCGATAACATTTATCTTTTCTTTATCTACCTCGATTCCATATCTCGTTATGCAGTGCCCCAGAATAATACCTTCTCGTACCATGAAATGACAATTTTCCCAGTTAAGTACGAGGTTTGTTTCTTCTCACTACCTTAGTGCCTTGGCTAGATTAGCTAAGCAATAATCATAAATGTCTCCAAACACTGAAAAATCGTCCATAAAAACTTCCAAATACTTCTCAACCATGTTAGTAAAAATAGTCATCATACATCTTTGAAATGTAGCAGGTGCATTACATAAACCAAATGACATGCATTTAAATAAAAATGTACCGTACGAGCATGTGAATGTTCTTTTGTGTTGATCCTCTGGTGCTACTGTGATCTGATTGTTTCCTGAGTAACCATCAAGGAAATAGTAATAGTCTCACCCCGCGAGTCTATTTAGCATCTAGTCCAAGAACGATAAAGGAAAATGATCTTTCCTAGTTGTCTTGTTCAACTTTCAGTAATCTATGCAAATTCTCCATCTCGTAACCGTTCTGGTCGGTATTCACTCGTTTTTTTTTATTTTCAACGACCGTAATACCTCCTTTCTTTAGCACGCACTGAACTAGACTTACCCATGAACTATCTGAGATGAGATAAATTATACCTGCATCTAACCATTATGGGGTTCAGTCTTTGTTTTCCATCAATCGTACATTTCTCGTCAACTTCTAGGATTATTTTATGCATGCAAATGGATGGTCTAATACCACGGATATAGGTTATGGTCCATCCAATAGCCTTCTTGAATTGTTCCAACACTGAAATGAGTTTTTCTTCTTACTCTTTAATTAACTCTACTAAAATAATCACAGGTAAAGTCGAAGCGTTACCTAAATAAACATATTTTAAGTGCGAGGGAAGTACCTTAAGTTCTAATTTAGGTGGCATATCATTGACGCTTTTGGTTGAACATAAACTCTACTTTCTAATTCCAAAGATTCAAAACGAGATTGTGGATTATATCCCTTCCGGTTAGCTTCTAGCAAAGCTAAGTTTTTCAACCCCTCTTCATCACTTGGAGGGTTTGTTGTTCCAACGAGTCCTCAATAGAGCTGAATTCCCATTCTACCACTAAATCCTCTAACTCGGATACTACAAAACAATCATCAACTGTGTTAGAGAATTGCGTAGACTTAAAAACATTAAAAATTACCTGGTCGCCCTAAACATGCACAGTAAGCTCACCTTTCTGCACATCAATAAGGGTCATTCTAATTGCTAGGAAAGGTCTTCTTAAGATGATTGGTATCTCTTTGTTTGCTTCAAAGTCTAAAATAGCAAAGTTAGCAGGAAAAATAAATTTGTCTACACGTACTAATACATCCTCAATTTTTCCTTTTGGATGTGCTAAAGATCAATTTGTTAATTGAAGTGTAACCATAGTAGGCCTAACTTCACCAATCCCCAACTTCCTAAATATGGACATGGGCATCAAGTTGATACTCGCAACCAAATCACATAGTTTCTTACCACAATAAGTTGCTCCAATGTTGCAAGGTATGGTAAAACATCCAGGGTCCTTCATATTTGGGATTAGTTTATCTTGTAGATATGTATTGCATTCCTTCGTTAGAGCTACCGTCGCAAATTCTCCAAGTCTCCATTTCTTGGACAGGATATTTTTCATGAATTTGACATATTTTGGCATCTTCTCAAGTGCTTCTACCAAAGAAATTTTGATATGAAGTTGCTTGAGTACATCTAAAAATTTCTTAAATTGGACTTCCTATTTCTACTTTTGAAGTCTTTGAGGGTAAGGTGGTGGAGGATTTTTAACTTCAACTGGTTGATTCGTCTTTTGTGGCAATTCTGCATCTATTGAAGTTATTAGTTTATTAAATTTGACTGGGTTAAAAGTTACCTTATTAGATTTTGCAGATTCTGGTTTTGGTGAAGCTGGAATTTCAACACTTGGCTGAACTTCCACTGAATCTTGAGCATCAACTGGCTCCTCTTCAACTTTGACAGTGTTGGGCTCTAATGTCTTTCCACTCTTTAATGTCAATGCTTTATAATGTTCTTTCCCTAAATTTCTTGGATTTTTCGTATCACTAGGCAGAGCACCTTGTGGTCGATTCCTAAGTTCAGTAAAGCAAGTTGACCTATTTGATTCTCCAAATTCCTTAAAGTGGCATCATTCTTTGCCATATATGCCTTCAATAGGTTCCCTAAGCTATTGGAAGGTTTAGCTTGATTTGGTTTCTGAACTTGTTTGGGAAAAAATAGGTGGTTGGGTCGACCTAGGTTGTGCATAAGTGTTACTGGTTCCAGCCCCTTGGTTACTCCAAGAAAAATTAGAGTGGTTTTGCCAAGATGGGTTATAAAAATTGGGTTGTATTCATTGCCTTCCTTGGTTTTGGTTTTGGTTACCCATGTAATACACGGATTTTGGGTTTGATGGACATTCTTTGAACAAGTGCCCTTCCCCATAATAAATACAGGCTATAGTCTTAAATTGATTCGGTGGCTAAGCTGCAAAATTATTAAATCCATTAGTAGTAAATTTTTAAGTATTGAGGATATCGAAGATTCCTTAGATGCGAGTGAAGTGAGAGCACCCACTTCATGTACTCTAGTGACTCATCTTCCAGATGCTACACGGTCGGTTGGCCATTAGTAATTGTTGCTAGCAATCCTCTCGATGATTTCATAAGCCTTGTTATAAGACTTAGAGAAGAGAGCATCGTTAGTCGAAGTGTCCACTACCATCCTCGTGTGAGCATTGAGGCCATTATAGAACGTCTTTAATTGGATGTAATGAAGGATTCCATGATGAGGGCATCTTCGTAATAGTTCTTTAAACCTTTCCCACACCTCGTACAAGGACTCATCATCTATTTGTTGGAAGGTAGTAATCTCATTCCTCAACATAACATTCTTGCTACATAGGAAGTACTTCATAAGGAATCGTTCTGCTAACTCTTGCCATGTGGTAATGGAATTTGGTGGCAATGAGTTCAACCAGGCTCGAGCTCTGTCTCTTAGCGAATATGGAAACAACTTTAATCATAATGCATCTTTGTCTATTTCGGCTAATTTGAAAGAATCACCCACCTTCATAAACAATCTTAAGTGAAGGTGAGGATCTTTGGTAGGCATTCCACTAAATTGGCCCACTGTCTAAAGCATTTGGAACATGACTGGCTTTAGCTCGAATTTTTGTGCCTCGATTTTGGGTCTCCTAATACCCAAATTAAGCTCATGAAACACTGGCATGACATACTATCTTAGAGCTCTATCCATATCATCATCAATAATGATAGGATTTTGAGCATGATTTGCTCCGTTTCCTTGATTCGAATTTTCAAAGTTCATCTCTTCGATCCTTCTCTGATTTGCTTAACTTTTTCTTTGTCGAAAAATCCTTTCAATCTCAAGGTCTACAGGGAATAAGTAGATAATTCTATCAATACTCATAAACACCTTAAATAATAAAAAATAATGGATTTTAAATAAAACAGAAAAATAAAACAAAATGCAAAATTCAAAAATAATGACTTCTAAAACAGTCCCCAATAACGGCACCAAAAACTTGGAACGACGAAAAATGTGCAAATGTACACAATTGCAACAAGTAATAAAGTGACAAGTAAATGTCGAGTTATCTTACTCGCAGGGACCGTGAAAGAAAAATGTTTATGAAATATAAATCAAACACTTTGGTGATGGGAAAAATATGTTGTTTTGAATAAGTGATTTAAAAATTAAAAATTAACTAAGTAAATAAAATAAAAAGTAAAAATTCCAATGCATGATTTCAAAAAGATGAGTTTTAATCAATATGACATAAATGTGTTAGATCAATTACATTCCTTAACTTAGAATTACTAAACCCATGTTCATATTGTTACGAAAATTTTCACGGCAACTTGATAATTTGTTAACTACTGCACAAACATACCTACAAAATTAATCAATCTTTTTAACATTTCTTAATGTCAATTCTAAAAATTAATCAATATTCATAAGCACATATAAGATTAAGTGAAGTAACAATATTTTTCTATATTGAAACAGTTTAATCACAATAATCTTGTAAGTTATGCAAGGCTAATGTATCATTTAATACCGTCGCTAATTTAACCCTTAGCTACCTTAGAAGATTAAACATGCACCAATTAAAATTTTTTTCAATTAATTACAATTTCAATATGTTTCATAATTAATTCATTTGTTACCTTACTTTTTATAAAGAAAGTATAACATAAGCATGGTTTTATTTAATTGAACAACATACTAATGCCTATAACAACACAAACATGATTTTAATCATTTAAGTGGACAAAAATGAAATCAATCCAAGATTAATTAAATTTAAGCCATTTTAATTAGAATAAGAACAACAACACAACAATCATTCATATTCATAATCGCAACATAAACAAGAAAATTAAAGAGAAGGGAACTAGGAATCAAATCTAGGATTTCTCTAAAGCCAGACTAGTGAGCTCCTCTTATTCTCTGCTCATTCTGTTGAACCAAGGCCTCTATGAATAATTGAATGCTACTATTCCAATGTGGAATAAGGATCTTTTTCAATAAGGAATTTGATAAGAGAAATGGGAAAATAAGAAAGGGAATGGAAGAGAGAAAATGAGTGAAAGAGAGAGAGAGATGTGTGGGAATGAAGGTGTGTTGAATGAAGTAGCAAAGGGGGGTGTTTATAGGTGGGAGTGGCTACTAAAAATAAAAAATAATTAGCATCCATGCACTTTCCCTTGGCTGGCCACAAAAGGAGCAAGTTTGAGTAATTAAAACTTTGCTAAATTTAGCTTGGGGTAAATATTCAAAGACACGAAAAATGGAAGGGTTTGAATGGAGTTTAAAGAAAATTTTAGGCATTTTTTGCAAGCATATAAATCAGAAAAAATCAGCTGATTGGGTCAGCTTTTTGGATAGTTTTGGGCTGCCAATTTGTTTGGTGGATTAGCCTTCTCTTCTTAGTATACTAGGCCTCTTTCTCCTTCAGGTTTTATATTAAATATCAACCAAACTAACTATGGATAAAAATTAAATATAAAGTACATAAAATAATCATCATTTGGACCACCCTTAGTTGGAAAAATATTAAGCCTTGCTCTTGGTTCATTTGATGCAAAATTTTCTCCAACGGTTTAAGCCTTTCGAGGTGTTTGTCGAGCCAATTTTCACCTATTGTGTAAAACTGTAGAAACTAAACCAAATTTGTGAAAATTTATTATAAAATAATTAAAATTCAATATGCTAATAATTTTGGTGAAATTTAATTATTTTATAATTAAAGTATGAATTTCAACAAAATTTACTACAAAACTGCATGAATTAGAGCTCAAAAGGTGTTAAAAAAAGTCTATATATTTTTGTATTTCTACTACTATTACCAGTACATCTTCAAATTTACCTTCTGAATGTGCGTAAGATCGATCAGTTAACTACAACGTGACTGTGGTGGGTCTTGCCTTCCCAATTCCCAACTTCCTAAAGATAAACATAGTCATTTTTATACTTTCTCCTACATCACATATGCTTTACCAACATAATGATTTCCAATTGAACAAGGGATACTAAAACTCCCTGGGTCCTTCAACTTTGGGGGTAATTTATTCATCAACATCGTTGTGCACCCTTCAGTAAGAGCAAAAGTTTCAAATTCTCCCAATCTACGCTTTTTTGACAATATATCTTTCATGGATTTTAAGTAATTGGGCATTTTCTCCAAAGCTTTCACAAACAGTATGTTGATATGGAGTTGCTTCAGGACATCAAAAAATATATTAAACCGTAAATATTGTTTGGACTTCTAGAATCGCTGAGGAAAAGGTTGCGGTGGCCTTCCTTTAGACTACTAATATTGTTTTGCTGTGGCATTCAGTTTGACCACATGATCTGATTCTGCTGCAACATTCTCTTATTTGGCCTTTTTAGTGGTAGATTGTCTTTCATATAGTTTTGTGATCTGTCCTCAATTTTCCTCTTCAGTAGTGGCATCTCTAACAACTTCATTCAGCTGAGTACCACTTCTGAGAGTGATAACCTTGCAACACTCCTTCCCTTGTGATCTTGTATTCTAAATATCACTTAGCAATGCTCCTTGAAGTCTCGAATTTAGAGCATTTACGATTTGTCCCACTTGATTTTCCAAGGCTCTTAAAGATGTAGCTTGACTCTGAATTACAGCGTCATTCTTGGCAATGTATTCTTTTAGCAAAGTTTCAATAGATGAAGAAGATGATGCTAAATTTTGTTGAACATTTTGTCACGGCATAGGCTAATTATAACTAGGCTTTCCACTTATGGCATTTTTTCTAATAACATTATTGGAATTTCCCATTCCTTGATTATTCTAGCTAAATTTTGGGCGTTGCTTCCACCCTGGATTGTAAGTGTTGGGATAAGGGTTATTATTACAGTTGAAATTTCTCATGTAATACAAAGAGGTTGGGTTTGATGGACATTCATCAAACACATGATCTTCCCCACAATAGGTATACAATAGTTCGATTGATTTCATCTCTTGAACTGCAGCTGATTTCTTTATTATTTTGATCATGTTAGCCATAGATGATAGTTGGCCTGTCAATGAAGTGATTGGATCGAGCTCCATAGTGCCAGCAACTCTCCTGCTAATCCCAACTCTCGTGGTAGGATATTGATAATCATTGTTGGCTATCCTTTCCAAAATTTCATATGCTTCATTATAGGATTTATCCAACAAGGTACCATTGGTAGAAGCATCAACTACCATTCTTGTATGCACGTTTAACCCATTATAAAACATTTCCATCTATGACCAGTGCTGGAATCCATGCATCGGACATTTTTGAAGCGATTCTTTAAATATTTCCCAAGCTTCATACAATGTCTCATCCTCTGATTGCTGAAAAACGTGATGTCATTTCTAAGCTTGGCATTCATATTAGACAAATTATATCATAGCAAAAACCTTTTGCAAAGATCATTCCATGATGCCATCGTCCCTAATGGTAAAGCATTCAACCATGCTCTTGCACTATCTCTCAATCAATAAGGAAACAATTTAAGTTATTGGACGTCTTCAGGAACACCTTGTTACCTAAACGAGTCACAGACTTCTAGGAAAAGTTGTAAATGCAGTCATGGATATTCAATAGGCAACCTACTGAACTGTCCTATAGTTTGCAACATCTGAAACATCACCGATTTCAACTTAAAATGTTGAGCTTGAATAGGCGTTCTGACTATCCCTAGGTTCAAATAATCTAGAACTGGTACAATATGCCCATGAACGGTCATCTATCACACGAGGAATGTCAACATTCTGGCCATTCAAATGCAATGGATTTTCCATACTTGGATCGTTTTCGATCCTTGCCATATCTCGTAAGTTTTTTCTCCTTCTTCACAAAGTTCTCTCAATCTTTAGGTCAAAAGGATAATTTTCGTTAACAGGAATTCCTCTTCTTATGCACTGATGACAAACATGAAAAAAATTAAAGACAATTAAGTTAGATAAAACTAATGGAATTAGATAAGCAGTAACAAAACCAAATTTCACCAAATTGCCAATCCTCGACAACGGCGCCAAAAACTTGTTGCGTGTAAATATAATTTGCAAGTGTGCAAGTATACATGTCAAATCAAGTAATATAATGATAGGTAAGATCGTCTCCACATGGATCGGACATGATTAACTTGGTTAAGTTGTTGTTATAAAGTATGTAAATTAAGCTAAGGCAAAACAATGTCAGAAATGCAATGGTAATCAAAATAATGATTACGTGCACAATATGTGAACAAAAAAAATTTAGAAATATTCTATGGAAAAGATATCAAGTCAGGGATGAGAGGTTCAAATCTGTTGAATGAGGAGGTTGGGATTACTAGGAATCCACCCTTATAAACCAAAAATGCCTCGGCAATATCTTAACCATTTTATCGCTCAGAATGGATATAAGATAGTCTAATTATTTTGAAAGTAGGACCTTAAGTTACCCCACCTAAATCGTTATATGTTTAGAGGCCTCAAGTGTGATTCCCAACATTGATTTCTCTTTGTCCTGTACAAACACTGCTCTATGTCTAGAAACTACTATGCGTATTCTATCGAACAACCACTTGTATCACTCAATTTTGATCCAACTAACCTAACCTTTTCAGAATTAGACTCTATCTCTAGATTCTGAATACATGCAATTCAAGAATAACAAAGTGAATGAAATAGTAAAATAGATTATCCAAGCTTCAACATTAATGGAAAATTAGAGCATCATCCAGTAATCCCAGTTCAATGAGATTTAACTCATGGGTTGGTTAATCAAATCCGAATTCAAAATATCATTCAACATATTCAACAATTAATTTTGCAAAGAAGCAATTTAGGAAAATAAGGTAAGAACTTCAAGAAGCTTTCTCCATTCCAACTCTCAACTCTGATGGCCCAATGTCTTGCGAAGACTAGGTTGACTGCCTTTTTCTTCTCCCTTGTGTTCTGTTCTACTGCTCAGCCTCTACTGATACCCTTTATTTCCACCTCTTGGTTCTCTTTTCTCCTCCTTTTTCTCTCTCTTCTTATAAGGTAGATCCCCCCTCTCAGCACACAAATTTTTCTCCCCCTTTTTCAGGTAGATCTTTCTGGTACAAGTACAGTTGGCTGAGAGTGGCATGAGTTGGGTGTTGACTCGGTGTCTTCCTAGAATTGTCATGACATTAATGTTGACAATCTATCCACCCTTTTTTCTATGACAAAAATTCATTCCTTAATATCTTTTCCTCATTCTACACCTACCATCCAAACAAATCCTTTCCACCCATAAGTAAAAGTAACATAATAATATTTAAGCACAATCCAAGCTTCATGATGCAATGTCCTAAAATACTAACATAATATCCTAAAATGCAAATACATTTACTTAAGTACAAATAATTAACCAAGCCTAGAGGCCTGAAATATAACTCTTTTCAAGAGCTATCAAGTACTACTCAGATTCCTCGCCGAAAGAGGGTGTTACACTAAACATGATCATGGAACAATACCAAATGTATCAAAAAAATTTAGGGTATTGCAGACTATAATTGTAACACTAGAAGAATTCAGAAACAAACCATAGATGCATCAATTTGACCAAACTATTGAAAGTTTCATCCTAGCCTTTAATCATCTGACCAACTTCAACAATGATGCATAAAAGGCCAAGTCTCAAATAGCCTATCCTCGTTCTCATCATTTTGGTTCCAATTTTACAAATATTATCACTGTTCTCAAGGTAAGGCCTTCCAAGAAATGTTTTCAATATATCAAGTCACACCCTTACCTTGGTAACTTTCATATATACGTTAGAACATGACTAGAAACAAAAAACTAAAACCCCACCATTTTTTCCGATAAAAAAATGAACAAAACAAAAACCATGATAATGTAGGTTAAAATTAAAAGAAAATAAAAACTAGAGAATACCGTTGAAGAAGCCATACTAAACAACTAGTTTGAAGGTTAATACCATTGTTGGCAAAGCAAAGATTTGGTTTGAAAAAAATTAAGCGGCTAGAGGGTTTTTTCCTATGGAATAAGGAATAACATTTCATGATTGTTGTATGTAAATTATAAGATCCAAAAAAAAAATTAAGCAAGCTAAAGAATTTTCAAGAAACTATCTTTAAAATAATTATTTCATTTTCGACCTAGTGATAAATTTTATTCATAGGATAGAATGTCTATACTTGAAAAGAAAAATCCTTATAATACACTTCTAATTGTTCTTGAATAAAAAGGGAGTAATTAATTAATGGCTATGTACTTTATCAAATCTTTCAATATGGTATCCCTACATTTCAAATTGTCAATTTTGGCACTTGATGTTTCATTCAATCTATCAATGCGATACTTAACCTCTAATAGTGTTAACTTTTTAATGATTTGACATGCTAGCTAATAAAAAATTTTCACATGTTGTTTTTGACACATTAATAAGGCCCTTATTTATATTTCTAGAGAAAAATACAATACACCCTAAAATTATTTATTTTTAATAAAAAAATTAACCTTTTTATTTTTTTTTCCATCAAAAAGTCTATGCTTCTCTTAACCTTCCCTTCTCCTTCATTGCTACCACAGTCACTAATGAAGTTGTTTGGCATCATTTTTCGGTTCAAAAATGGCATCGGTCAATTTGCCTCAATCCCCTGAACTTGGATCTTACTTTGGTTTTTCTCAAAAGAGTTCCAATGTCCATGAATAGGCTTTGAAGATTTGACATTGTATATTTTTTATCTTCATTTCAAATCGTATCTTTGTTTTCCTTTACTCTCCCTTACATAATCAAAATATGTCATCCAAATAAGGGAAGTATTATCTTTTACTTTGATTTTCTTTAATTTTAGGAAATCCAGACATGTCATAAATTAGGAGATAATGAAAGGAAAGGAAATTTAATAATATTTTGTTTTTTAAATGTCATTATTATTCTTGGTTTATTTTAATGACTTTTTTTCTTTACTATTTCTCCTATTAATACATTAAAGTTTTTTTTTTCTATTTTTTAATAGCTTATTACTTTGTTGTAAATGGTTCTAATTATTTTTAAACTATTTTTTTTACTTTTAAATTTAGTATCAAATTAACAAACTAACAAAATTATTATTTTTAAAAAATTTTGAATTATCAAGACTATTTTCAAAATTGTATCAAATAAACAATTTTATAAAATTAATTTAAACTTTTTTTTGTTTAACATCTAAAATTATTGTTTATGAAGAACACTAATTTTTAATTAGTTTTAATTTAGTTTAATTACTTTAAGTGCAATTATAATTGGAACATTGTTTAAGTAAATCATTTACTTCCCTTTCCATCTCTTGACTAAACAAAAGAAATGTTAAAATTCCTTTCATTTACTTTGTTTTATCAATTTTAGTTATCCAAAAAAGAAATAAACATTTCTTCTTTAACCTTCCCATCCTTTCTTTTCGTTTCTTTTTCCTTTACTATTAACTATCCAAACATATGGTAAATAAAAATTCCCGAATGGCTAAACCTTTTAGAAGAAAAGAAATCATTTAACTAAATTTTGAAAAAAGATTATCGTTATAGACTGATTGCTAATCCTTATCCAGCCTACATTTTGTTAAAGAAAATGTTTTTGAATAGTTAGAATCTTTTGTATAAAAAATAACATTTTAACTAAAATTTGAAAAATAATGACTATCAAAGACTAACAACTAATCCTATTCTAACTTGCATTTCTTTCTCTCTGTAACAACCTATACCCAATCTGATCACCGGGTTTGAGCTACAGGATGCTGACCCTACATTCTTCACCAAAACAACTACGATTCAATTTACCCTTTTATATATGTTATTAACAATATTATTCAATCTCAATATGATTTTCCATCATTTTCGGGTTTTATATGAGCTTACGAAAGCTCTTTTGTTAACTCGAGGTCGAATTAGAATCAAGTTGTAAACTTTAAAAAATATCGGGTTGACGTTGCGAATTCAAGCATTCCTCGACGTGATGTAATTCAGTGACGATTTGTAACACCCCGAACCCGAGACCGTCACCGGAGTCGAACACGAGGTGTTAACAGACTTTAAACCACTTATAAAAAAATTTTCCCAGACACTGCCAATCTGCGTACTAGTTGCTTTAAAAATCATATCTTGAGTTCAGAAACTCGGAATCCAGTTCCGTAAATTTTCCCTGAAACTAGACTCATATGCCCATCTACATATTTTTTCTAGAATTTTTTGTTGGGCCAATTAGTACAGTTTATTAGTCAAAGTATCCCATGTTACAGGGATTGACTACACTGACCTTTGCGCATTACAACTTGGATATCTCCCTGTACAGGGCTTCAATACTGATGTCGTTTGTTTCTATAGAAACTAGACTCAGAGAGGAATCTATACATATATGGCATGACTCCTAATTATCTCTGGTTAATTTATAATGAATTTCCAAAGTCGAAACAGGGAATCCAGAAACCGTTCTGGCCCTGTCTCACGAGAACCTGAATATCTCTTAACATACTGTCCATATGATCGTTTCGTTACTTTCCTATGAAAATAGATTCATCAAGGTTCGTTTACATAATTTATTCACTATTTAATTCCATTCCTACTATTTTTAGTGATTTTCCAAATCTACATCACTGCTGCTGTCAGCATCTGCCTTTAAGGTAGACTTTACCTATTTCATAGTTTCCATGATTCAACTAGCCCTTTTTGCATAAATAGCACAAATTATGATAGTGATTAACCATTCCCATGGCCAATCCTTGTTAAGCATATCCACACCTATCAATAACCATATCCATACCAAATGATTATAACATTATACTCAAACATATATAAGCCATTTTCGCATGGCTATCCAAAATTATACAAGTCCAAAGGGTCCATGACCCACAACAAAAGGGTAGTCCTATACATGCCATTTTGAAGTTCAACCAAAATTGTACCAAAAGGGGGCTTTGATAGTGTGGGCGACTTCGACTTCAAAATCCCGAGTCCGATAGCTGGAGAACCAAAATCTATAAAACAGAGAATCAAGGAGACGGAGTAAGCAATTTATGCTTAGTAAGTTTTGAGCAAGGGATTCCAGCACAACAAAAGTATAGCATTCATGTAGCTAAACGGATAATTTCATATGCACAATTTTTCAATATCATACTTACTTCACATTACCAACCCTTTTATTCATACACAAAGATCAACTTAGCCAAAGGCCGGAGCTCATTTATCAACTGAGCGAATACTTATTTGTAAGGGCTCAACTAATTCAAAGCACATACGAAACATACCTCCATGTTGGGATGTTTCAAGCGTATTAACTGAAATTTTTACAGCAAGATCATTCATTCCCAAATCACGTACCTTCAGAATTTAACCGGATATAGCTACTCGTTCAAATGCCTTCGGGACATAGCCCGGTTATAGTAACTCGCACAAATGCCTTCGGGACTTAACCCGGATTTAGTAACTCGCACAAATGCCTTCGGGACTTAACCCGGATTTAGTAACTCGCACAAATGCCTTCGGGCTTAGCCCGGAATTAGTATCTCGCACAAATGCCTTCGGATCTTAGTCCGGATATGGTCACTTAGCACAAAGCCTTCGGGACTTAGCCCGGACATCATTCAAATAACCATGCACATTTAACAATAGATCATGGCACATTCGTATTTCATTTTCGTTAGCAAAACTCAAACACAAGACACTTATCATTCTTGCAATTTCGGCTCAATAGCCACACACAAAGAGCATGATTTTGATTTGCTTAATACATGATCTAATCAAATCATAATTTAAGCTCTATTACTCAAGAACTTACCTCGGATGTTGTCGAACGATTCCGATAGCTATTCGACCACTTTTTCCTTCCCTTTATCGGATTTAGTTCCCCTTTGCTCTTGAGCTTAATTAAACAAATAAATTGATTTAATTATTTGAGCATCGAAAAGAGGAACTCAAGGCACTTAGCCCATATTTATACATTAGACATTAAAGTCACATATGTACGGAATCATGAATCAAACTCAACATTTTAGCTAATTTTCCCCCTTGGCCGAATTTTCTAAGCCAAGACAAAAGCATCAATATGCTTGCCTCTAACCGAATACATGCAACACCAATCTCCTTCCTATGGCCGAATATGCATGTCTATGTTGGGGCCGATTGCAACACTTAATACATTCTACAAGTATGGTCACTTGTATTGACTAAACACCATTTTGTTTCAAGTTCAAAACTTGGCTAATATACACATATATACACTAGTAAAGCATCCTCTCCCTTTCCATCAATTTAACACATGCATTACTCATTAATATACAAAAATTATATTCGGCCTTAGCACACAACTTGCTAGCCGATTCTTCTCCATCTAGCAACCAATGCACATATGTGCTCACTCAAAAATGCTAAAAAGAAGATTCAAGAATCATCAATCCACCATCACATGCATCATTAACAAGCTTCATATTTAGCATGCAATGGCATTAACACAAAATCCACCTAGGCCGAATATCATCCCCATGACATAGCAAAGATTTGAACCATGGGCTAATTAGAACTCAAGCTAGCAACTAAAAACATGCATGAATCTCATGGCACAACCTCAAACATACCTTAATCTAGATACAAGTATGGCCAAACCTCCTCCTAATCCTCTTCCAAACCAAACATGAAGCAAGAACTCCTTCCTCCTTCCTTAGAATTTTCGGCCAAAAGAAGATGAAAAAGGATGAACAAAATTTTTTTTTCTTTTCTTTTCTTTAACTCACGGCAAAAGGGGGGGTATGGATGAGACCATTCTTTTTTTCACCACTCCTCCCTTTCATTATTTAATTACCATGCTCATTATTTTATTGTTTCCACCCATGATGCACCAACACAACATGTCTATGACATGTCTTGCCCATCACACTTGGTCTACCATACTTGTCATGGCCGGCCACTACTAATAGAGGGGGGAAATTGACATGCAAGTCCCCCCTTTTTCAACATGCACTAATAGGTCCTTATGTTTTGATCTATCACATTTCAAAAATGTCGCACATAAGTCCTATTGACTAAATTCACATGCCATTTACTAAATCGAAGCTTAAAAATTTTCACACATGCACATGTACATATAATGAGCATCAATTATGACGGTTAATTATTTTTATGACTCGGTTTAGTGGTCCCGAAACCACTTCCCGACTAGGGTCAATTTTGGGCTGTCACACGATTTCTTATCTCGACGACAAGAGCTCAACATCACAACGTGTCCGTCTGTTTCAAAATTATCCAAATGGTGCCTAATCAAAACATTCTTCCAATTCAATATGCATACCAAATCAATCAATTAAACATTCTAACTATTTCCATAAGCTAAATTTCATCTTGTTGCATCAATACTACCTATATATAACACATTCAACATATGATATTTTCATCATTTCATCCATTTAACCATTTAAATACCATTTCAATTGGTAATTCATCATATGTTCCATTCTAATTCACTATCATTCATATATATACGTAATTCAAGTAACATGTCTATTCAAACTTTTGATTTTACCAGTTATAACACAAAACCTACTTAAACCTAAGTACATGTCATATGTTAAACCAAAAGGTTGTACAAACATTGTTGAGTTGAGGATCATTGACTGGATGCTGAATCATACGTCGAAACTTCGAGATTTACCTACACCTACGCACGGAGTAAACAAAACATACGTTGAGTGATAAAGCTCAATGGCACTTTCATGATTCAAGTCAATATAACATAAGTATTAATCAAATGCAAATAACCAATTCAAGTTCAGTCTTTAACCATATCACACACACATACATGCCAAAAGCTTCCAATATCATATGAAATATGCATATAACCATTTCATACATCAATTCATTTGATATTAACATTTAAATTTATCATATCATACCATTCAACATTACAATAGAACTGACCAAATAATACCATTTGTCAAGTGCCAACCTTTATACCATTTAAACAATCAAAACCATTAATGTATCTAACATGTATACCTTTGGCATTAAGTTATTCAATTTTCATGTTCAATTAATACCATTTAACCATTTAAATTACCATTTTAATCTCTTTCTAGTGTCTATTGATTCAATCGTATTCAATTCAGCACCTAAGGCTCAATCTTGAATAGATCGCATAATCTTTTATATACTTTCTTATCGTGAATTACATATATGCATTCATATAGTTCCATATTATCACATCATTTCATATATTATTAGAAGTGTTAAGCCTATAGGTATCATATGTCACAAGACAATACATGCCTCCAAAACACACTAGGGTCTCCGTGGAGACAATCAGTAATAGTGGTCTCCATAGAGACAAGATTCGATAATCCGGAACAAATGTTGAGTTTCGGTTTAAATAGTGAATTCTTCGTACATTAGTATCATCTCAATCATATCCCGTACAACAAAAAAACCTCTATTGGCATGCCAATTGTATCTTATCCTTTCTTACGTTCATCCAGACACATGTAATGCATTAGATCATTTCTTTACAATTCAGTCCATTTCTCACGTTTTTGTACCATTTTATAACCAATTCAAAACAAAATCACAAGATATAATTTCATAATTTAAATGCATCCAATAAATTTTACAAACATAGCTACACCATATGAACTTACCTAGCAAAAATGATAGTAAGCAAGATGTCGAGGACTAATCCATAATTTTCTCTTTTCTTCGATTATCTACTAGTTGATTCAAATCTTGATCTATATCGTAATTCATTTCAATTTATCAATTTGAATTACCTTATAACATCTTATTCAATGCATATGACAATTTAATTTAATTTTTTATAATTTCCCTAATTTTTTACATTTTATTCAATTTAGTCCTTAAAACCAAAACTATCATATCTTTCACATTTAAGCCCTGTTTTGCAATATGATTTCAATCAGATTCTTTTACAGCCCTCTAATATCTATAATTATAGAAAATTCATAATTATTTTCATTTTAGTCCCTATACTCAAAACTAGCATTTAAACTTTACCATTTAGTACCTTTTTCATTTCTAAACTTAAAAGTTAACATTTAAACACCAAAAGCTTCAAAAATATCAATGAAAACATTAGAAAAATTTAAAAATTGCACAATTTAATCCCTGGGCTAGCTAAATCAAGCTACAATGATATCAAAAACATAAAATTTATGAAAAACGAGTTCGGTTTGGACTTACATGCAAAGGAAGAAACCTGACCGATTGTTGAAGCATTCAATAATGGCTTCCCTTGTTCTTTTTTGTGTAAAAACAGTGATGAAAGAATAAATAATGAAGATGGCCACTTTTAGTAATGTTTTAACTTATTTTTAATTTAATTTTAACAATATTTTTATTAGAAAACAAGCACTAACCATCCAAAATTATAAAATATGGCATAATTGCTACTTAAATCTTCAAATAATTACCATCTGAGCCTTTTTAACTAATAAAAATCAATAAGGATTAACTTTTATAGTTTTTACAATTCAATCATTGTACTTTAATTGCTAACCATCCAATAAAATTACTGGACTGAAATTAAATATAATACTATAATAGACTCATAAATACTATATAATAATATTTAAGGACTCGATCATTGGAAAACAAAGTTTTGAAACCACCGTTTCTAGAACCACTAAAAATGGGTTATTATAGTATTCCTCGAGAAGTATTATTAAGGTCAAATATTTATTTATCATTTAGTGACTCTTGAACATTCTAATTTGAATCTTTATCAGATCATTGAAGAAATTGTTATATATATTGTTATTCAATACTTATTTCAATTTACACTTTCGTTCATCATGCAACATCAACACCCTAACTTCTACACACAACTTTGTAATGAGGTGTGGAAACCAAAGACCTTTTCTAGCTCCTCGTGCATATACATTTGTGTGTTATGAATCAACCAACATCAATTGTACATTCTTGCAAAACAACGTATAACAATATTTCCCAATCAGAAGGAATTTGTATGACGTTCTAAGCATTAGTCGAACATAAATAAAATGCATCTACATCTTTGCAGCAACAAACATAATGGATTATTAAAAATACTTAGGGTTCCCATTTTTGTTCAATACCCAAGTTGCTTGCCCTTCATATTGGATTATTTTATTATAATCTAGATGATTTTATTCCAATTGATCATACTCTTCAATACATATGTTAGGGGGTTCACAACCTATTAATATATTTGGTCGTGACAGATATGGCACCTCACGTACCATTACAATAACATTGTCAACATCAAGAAGATTTGCATAAAATTCATTGATAATTAACAAAATCGCATGTCGATAAAGCTATAAAAAAAGTAATCCATCTCAATCATTCAACCAACATCAGTATTAGCTCATAAAATTGTTAAGTGGTGAAATCAAAATCCTTTTCATGCATTGGAGGCTCATTAGCGAACTTCACATATCACTGTCTAGCCTCATTGGTCATAAACTTATTCGATTCATTCTGTCATGAAACTGATTGAGAATCGCTATCAACCAATTGTGTTATCAGCATTCTCAACCATTACTAACACACAAATACCAATTAACTCACTACAAAATCAAACAATAATAAATCACACTCCTAAACCTGGTAAACAAATCTTCTCAGCAAAAGAGATGACAAACTTTGAATTTACTACACTAAGAAATTTAGATAATACGCATGAAACAATTAAAACATGAAATTAACATACATATTTGCATATCCACTAATCAAATTTATGCTTCTCCTAGGCTAGCACATTAAAGGCCATAACTCTAAAATCCTAGAGTGAAAAATTACCTGAGTTTAAAGTTTTAAGAACAATATCACCTTGTTGAGAATTAGAAGGACCCACTACTTTTAGAAAATTGTTGCAACAAAAGGCTTATAAATAAAGGATGATTGAAAAAAAACAAAAAAATAGTGAAGAAAGAAAAAGAAAGGTAACATATGATTAGGGGAAAGGAAAAAAGTTAAAAGAAAAGAGCATAATGCTATAGTACATATAAATTAAAGCTCAAGAAATAAAAATTAAAGAAAGTGATATGAGTAGATGATAAGAGCCAAGTCATACAGATAAAATGTCTAAAATAAAAATAAAATGTCAGAAAAAACACTGCCATCACGAAGAAAACCACTTTTGGTCATCAACTATAAGGGCAAGGCACGTGAACTAGTATGTTGCAACCACCATTGATTATCTTGTCCTTCCCAAAAAGTCACTCTTAGGTTTTGGGAAATGTTTAATCTTTCTAGTCAGACCTAGATAAAAAGGGTCAATCAAGTTCCCACGAGCTTGAGAAAGGTGAACCATTGTGAACTTAAAAGAATACAAGTCATCGTCAACTCAAAAAACCTCACTCAAGGGAAGAGGCAACAAAAAATCCTTTGGCCTCATTATTATTTCTAACAATCACTTATCGAAAAGAGGTGGCCGAGGAAAGGAACAAATGTGGTGGAGGATGAAGGAATGAATGACGGTGAAAGAGATGGATGGTGGAAAAGAGAGCAACAAGGAAAGAAGTGATAATAGGGATGAGAAGATGGAAGAGTAGGGGAGAAAGGAGTTGTAGTTAGAGAAAGAAGGAGAAAAATGAGAGAAAAAGATAAAAGGGAAAATGAGAGGAAAATAAAGGGGAAAAGGGAAAGAAGAAGAGAGGAAAAAGGGTGAGGGTAGAATTTGATGGTTGAATGATGACCTTAAAGGCTAGAATAATGAAGAAAGGAAAATGTTTTTTTTTTAATTTTTGGAAGGGAATTATTATTTTTTAAATACTCCTATTACTCTATAATATCGGTTCATTATGCTACAAAAATATTGAAGTCCAAATATTTTTCCTAAATGTGATTTCATAGACTCGAAGTCTCAAACTTTACTTGAAATGCATTTTTATCTATGGAGAAGTGTCTGACAAGCTAATGGGTCCTCTAAATGTGTCTAAGGTAGCAAATAGGCATATATAACATGTCCAAATATGGAATGATGAATTATTGGTGTTGCGAACTTCAAAATATATGGTTCTTCTAAAACACTTGCAGCTGATGATAGAATGGAACAATTAGCCAACTGGTTAATATGTACATAAATTTCACCATTGGATTCTAAAGCTATATGCAACTTCCATTCCATGAATCAATGGCTAGTGATATGGTGGTGTGGCACTAGACAAAAAGGAGAGAAACAAGGAAAAGCTAACAATGTTTTTTGTAGGAAAAATTGTCATTGATCCAAATTGAGAAATCTGAAAAACATTTAGAATTCTGAGCTTTCTTCCAAAGTCAAGTTGTTTTGCTTGTGTCCTTTCCATGGGGTCCTCTTTGCTCAGTACAAACTTGCAGGTAAAGTTCAAGGAATTAAACCGTTTTTAATTTTCAAACAACCCCTAAGGATGTTGTTGTTAATAGAGTTTAGACTAGTTTGCTAGAATATAGGTTGTCACAGGCACAAGCTAGTAAGGGCACAACACAAGCCTCGTCAATGTGGGTAAAAGATGATCTTTCTTCTTTTCACCAAGATATCATGTTAGATTCTACCAATATTTGACAAATGAAATGTTATTTTGAGCATTATGCAAGGGAAAATTATTTTGAATTAGATTAATTACTATGGTAGTAATTGCACTCTCTTGTAATTACAAAAAAATTATAATTCCCTAGAGATGATTGGCTGACAGAGTGTAATTACATCGTAATTCGTCATATTTGATAGTACAAATTAAATTACATACTTACATAATTTATATTTAAAAAAATATATTAATTATTATAAAAAATATTAGTATGATAAAAATAATTTCTAAACTAGCAAAAATTAAAATCAAATCATCATGTGAATTATGTTAGTCTAAAAAAGTAATTGATAGCACAATTACTAATAAAAATAGTAAAAAAAAACATCATATGAAAATTTTTAAAATGTTTTAGTGCGTTTTTGTTGGATTATTCTCTCTTTAATATTTAATTGATGCTCCTTATCATCATCTATTGGTCCTTAACCGAGTTCATCATCGTCCGAATTTGAATATCAATTATTAAGATTAGCAATATCTCCTTATTTCTTGTACTCTATGAAGTATAAATCATCTCAATTTCACCTATAATTGAAGTTATGAAATATGTAATACGCTAGTACGATCCAATATTATTTTCTTATGCTTTACTAAGTTGATGTTGTTAATATGAAAAATATCTTTTTAGAACAACAAATGTCTTCTTAACCACCTTTTAAAGCTTCTAATGTCTTAAATTAAAAAATTAAAAACTTCGTGAGCTGTCTATGGTAATTGTGTCTAACACCTTTCTCTCAAATGGTATCATACCCTATAATATGGTGCAATAATACTTTTTTATTCACATAATTAGCATCGACCTTAAAATTTTTGGCTTCACAGTCCAAATAATTTGCAGCTTTAATTATAAAAACTTATATAAACTTAACTTGGAGAAAGATTTATACTAAGTTATATCATTTTTAATAATACGTAAATTAAGTAAAAATTAATATAAAATTTATAATATATAATCTTTATAAAAAATAGTTTTATAAATTATCCAAAACTTTCATAACACTTTTTGTAAAAAATATAATTTTTTTTGCTCAGGACTTTAGAAAGTTATTTTTTATAAATAAGCTACGATAAAAAAAACTATAGCAATTTTATAATATATAACATGGGCACATAAATAAGTTATGTCCATACTTGATCATAACTTTTTAGAAATAAATATAGAGATAAATATCTAAACTATACATGAACTTTGATTTTTTTGTGATTTTATATATGAAATTTTAATTTGATTCATTTTTCACAAATCACTAACAATATTATCAAATTAACACAATTTTATGTTGATATATTGCATATACAAATAATTATATTAATCAAATAAGAAAAATAAATGTGTGTATTTATTTATTTTAAATGTATACAATTGAACCAAAATCAAAATTTCATGTATACGTATGAATCATAATTCAAATTCCAGGTGTGTAATTGCACCTAATCAAAGTCCGTGTACCAAATTGCACATTGGACCAAAGTGCATGCATAAATTTGATCTTTATCCCCAAAATATATTTTAACACTTTTATAACATGTAAATTAAATAAATTCTTTTGACTATAATTTTAGAAATTTTTTAGGAGTTAAACAATATATTTTTTATTATAACTTTATAAAATATACAAATTATTTTTATCATATATTTTTTAGGATTTAAGATATAAGAATTTTTTGCCATAACCACCTCAAACACTATTCATGCTTATAATATAAATTTTAACTTGTATAAAAATATTTTTTTAAAATTGGATTTGTGTGTAATTTACCTTTGTAATTACTCCAATTTTGATCGTCCTCCTAAAAATTAGAAATTGTAATTGAAGCACTCCAATTACACCAAAATCAGTAAGACTCGCAAATTACAATAGTTACCTAAAAAGGTTAACATTATATAATTATAAGTAATTACACTCAAATTCAATTACTAAGTTACTTTTTAAGCACTACTTTAATTATTCAGTTTAATGCTTGTATGATTGATTCTAATAGCAATTATTGAACACTGAGATTCTAGCCTCATCTATGTAAATAATGTATGTGAGTTAATTTAAGTAAATTATAACTTCAAAAATAAAAAAAATGTTAAACTGAATAAGTTATTTTAATTCTAAGTAACTAATTAACTTACACATAATTTTTACAAAGGTAAGAGACTTTAACCTTCAAGGTTGAAGGTTTTAAGACACTTTTCGTTTTGATGGCTCAAGGTTAAAAAAAACTCAGCCAGGATGTTATTTTCTAAATTGGTGTTAATTAAAAAAAAGTACAATTGCGCCAGGTCAAATGATTGAATAGTTCTTAAATACAATTGGATGAAAAAGGAAAATGTTAGAATGAAATATTAAGTTCGAAATTGTCAAAATTTTAAAATCGGGAATAATTTGGTAATATAGCTGTGTTCTCAAATTCTCCCCAAATTCTCTAAATTTTTGCCAGCTTTTGCCAGCTCCTTTCTATTCGTAATTCGATTTATTATTCCCGATAAAATAGTCTGGCTAATTCCTCCATTGGTTGTCACGATTCAACAACTCAAAAAGCATCAGCCAGGTTCACCCTAAACTTCATACATCACCTTTCTCAGCTTACCGCGTGTCTCCTATTGCCGACCTAAAAACACTTGTCGTCCAAGCAAAGGAAGTATCACGGCTTCTTCAAACTTCTCCGCGTTGTCTTGGAGCTCGACCAGAAGACACAGCCTCATTTGGCTCACAAATGGGAACGTGTTAGTTAGTTGTTTTCCATTTGTAACGGTTCTTTTTAATTATTTTAATTATTTATTTATTCTAATTACTCTGTCCCCAATTATTTCCAGAAAACGGCTACTTCTGAGCTAACCCATTAAACAAATGTAATTATTAATATTAATGATAAAATCATCTACGGTGTAAACAAAGTACCACCATCAATCACAGCCATTGTGATCTTGACATCGGTGCTGAAACCCCATGTTTAGACTTAAATCTTTAATTATTCCGAGAAATAATCAAAGAGCTAACCCTAATATAATAAAAACAAATAGATGAGATTATTTGGATCCAGAGTTAATCATGTGTATACCATAGAAATATTCAAAGGGGGTATTGAAGTAATATCACCGACTATTTTGAAGAAGTTGTTGAAAAGTTTAACGCGGAAGGTAGTCCGCTTAGGGAAGAAGGTGACCAATATTTTTATTTTTATACTATAAAAATATGATGTATTTGTCAAAACCCTCTAATATATAGATAAGGACATTTTACTTACCTTAAGCAACCGACAATTGCCCAACCCTTTGTGGCATTACACGATAAATCAGCGGCTAAATCCAAAATTCACATCAGTAATTGAGGTTATTACGTTCATCTAATCAAGGACAGGTGTCAGAATCATAGCCCTTACAGGTTACCTACAGCTTTTGTATCCGATCTTTGAAGAAGCTGAAAAAATATTAATTAAAAGTGTAAAAATAATTAAACGTGCCTAACGCATTCCTTAGCTAATCCCACCATGTCATATTAAGTGCTTGCATGTATGCTAATAATTAAAACTATATAAATATATGTTAATATATTTCATAGTTTTGTATAAACAATCTGAAAGAATCAACTTGCGTTATTGTTTTTGTTATTTCGTCTCTTTTTCCGTGCTGTCCACTTCCACTTTCCCCTCCCTTTTTATATTCCCTCCCTCTTTTCAGTTCCCTCACTACCAAACTCCAAGAGAAAACAAAGAAAAGACTCTTCCTTTTTTCCTTTCTTTTCTGTCCAAGTTTTTGAGTTTTAAGCCAAGATGAATGCTACCATGTTTAAGGTTTTGATGATGTTGAGTCTTTTGGCCACCGCTTGTATGGCTCAAGCACCAACAGCACCACCCACATCTCCACCACCGCCAGCTGCTACTCCAACCCCCACCCCATCCCCAACCCCAACCCCAACCCCAACCCCAACCCCAACCCCGACCCCATCCCCAACCCCAACCCCAACCCCATCTGCATCTCCAGCTCCAACCCCATCACCCACCACTTCCCCATCTCCTTCTCCTGAAGCTTCTTCACCTTCTCCTTCAAACGCTTCCCCTCCAGCTCCTACCCCATCAGGTGGAGCTGCTCCAGCCTCCGAGCCCACTGCCGACCAAGGCCCTCCTCCCTCTGCCGCCTCCACCAACGGTGTTTTCATTGGTGCAACCGCTCTTGCCGCCACTTTCTTCGCTGCCGTTTTGGCTTAAGAAAGTGAAGTGAAGTCCAGCTTTTTTGGGTTTTGGGTCATGATTCTTGAGGATCTTTACTTTTATGCTCTCTTTTGTTCTTTCGAGTAGTGTTATTTTCTCTTACTTTATATTTTCCATTGCACCCTACTTTTTGGTTTTTGTTTAATTTATTTGTTATGTATGTTTGATGATGACGATTCTATTATTTTGGGTTCGGATGGTTGATAGTATTGGTGGTGTGACACGCGTAAAGACCGGATGGTTGTAGAGATTGGACTGTTGTACATCTAATTACAGTGGAATAAAAACAGCTTGTTATTCTTTAAAAAAAATGCAACTTCTCCATGTATTGTTCATGTCTAATTACTTTATGCATTATTTGCTTTTTATTTTTTTATTTTTATTTAAATTCCCAAGCGATAATCAACTCTAGAGAAATCACCTTTTTGGTTTCTTTTCATTTCTTTTTTCACGTGTGCTAGTGTGTATAATGGCCATTGGAGGCATCCTTGAATGAAAGCACTAAGATAAGTTTAATGTTTAGACGAAAACAGACTTCATTTGTCCCCTTTTTTTTCTACTTTGATAAGCAACGTTTTGACAATTTTGTACACGAAATAATTGTTTTACATACGCCAAAAAGGATTTATTTATTTAAGAAGGCATGGATTTTTATTCAAATTACAACATTAAATTTGGCATTCAACCGAACGAGAGATGAAAACAAATTAAAATTTGTGGCCATGTGATTGGATTAACGTTGACTTTAATAATGTCTGAAAAAGAAACATCCAACCATTACCGCCCATGATACATGAATATAGCTGTTATTATTTTAGTTAGGCTGGAATAAAATCTGTTAAGCAAGAAGTTGAAAAAGATCGAATATAAATATTTACGTGAAAATTTTTTCCGGAGAAAATACAAAATTATGGGTAAAGATAATTTTATTATAACGGAAAAATCGAAGAGTACAAAAATAGAGATTAAACTAAACCCTGAAATCTGAAATAAAAACCTTTAAAATGCAAACACAAAATTCTCTGAAGGCTTGTAAAAGCTACCTAAATGTGTAATGGGCTGTCCTTCTAGGGTAGAAAAGGGCCTATTTATAGACTAAATTTATAGATCAAATAATATTAAAATAATCTACACTAATCAGAGTTCAATTGGGACAAATAATCAGAATTTGACTAGAAGAAGAAAACCGAGAAAATTGCATAACATGTCGTCTTGTTGTGACGTGGCTGTTGCCTTATCGAGACGCCCTTCATCATGTCGTCGGGACAATACGTCTCTTCTCGTCGAGACGACGCCTCTTCCTTGTCGGGACGTCAACTCTGTTTCGGTCAAAAATGCGAGATATACTCTACAAATCTCCACATTAACTCGTATTTCCACAACACCTTCTTTTCCAAAGCCTGCCAGGGGCCTATCTCGTATTAACTGAGTCAAAGTCGTGCTTACAAGCTGGAAGACTTCTAGTCTTTGGCTTGCGCATTGCCAAATCAAAACTGACCCAGGTTTGATTTTCACGAACGTAGTACCCTATCTTTTCAAAACCTGCATCCAAAAAAGAACTTCTCTTATATGAAACAATCATACATTTTTTCCTTCTATGACCAAGTTACCTCCGCTTCAAACGAGTTGACTCCTTAACAGATGAGGGATGTTTTGTTTCATAGGTCACTATTGATCCTTACAGAATATAAAGACTGTTAATCATTTTACCTTTCATCAAAACGAGAAGACCCACAAGATACTTTAATGTTGCTTGACTCGATGTTAATTCTACAACCCTTCGAGTCCAAACTTTCCAAGGAGATAAGATTTCTCTTTAAATCAGGTACATACCTAACATCTGATAGTGTCCTGATTGTCCCGTCGTGCATCATGATTTGAACAATACCAATATCGATTACCTTACTAGGTGAACCATTTCCCATATGCACAACTCCACCTTCAACTGAATTGTATGTGGAGAACCAGTCCCTATTGGGGCACATGTGGAAAGAACACCCCGAATTCAGGATCCACTCGGACGTAATCTCGGAGCTTTTACTTGTTGACACCAATAAGAAATCATCACCCTTATCATTGGCCAAACTAGCACCAGTTAAATTTTCCTTGTTGCTCTCAGTAGCCTTTTTATTTCGCAGTTTATAACAATCTACCTTGACGTGGCTAAACTTCTTACAATATTGACATCTTTTGTCACATTTCCTTAATTCTACTAAAACTGAGGCTTGCCTATCTGACTTGCTATCTGAACCAAACTCATTGTTGAGTTTTTCTTTGCTCAACAGATGACCCTTCACTTCCTCGAATGAGAGCTTATCTCTGCCACAAATTAGAGTCTCCCTGAAAAACTTGTATCAAGGGGGTAAAGAGCATAATAATAGCATAGCCTAATCTTCATCGTCAATCTGAACATTCTTTAAATCATTCAAGAGAATAATAAATTGACTGATGTGACCTGTAAGGTGCTCACTTTTGTCCATACGAAACGTGTATAGACGTTGTTTCAACACCAATAGGTTAGCCATAAACTTTGTCGCTTAGAGATTCTAACCTTTTTTCATAAGGTGAATGTCGTTTTCTCCATCAAAACCTCTTACAACACATTATTTGTTAGACATAATTGAATTATGGATAAAAATTTTTTTATTTAATCTATCTCATGATCTTATTGGTCCATGTTTGCATACTTCTTCTCTGTAAGACCATCTCAAGATCACTCTGAATCAGAACTGACGTCATCCGAACTCGCCACAGATTAAAATTTGTAATGTCATCGAACTTATCAATATTAAATCTTGTTGCTACTATTTCTGAATGGATTGATTGAAAAAATTGACCAAGCTCTAATACAAGTTTGTTAGGGATAAACCCGATTAAGCAACGAATAAGTAAAATAATAAAGAATTTGAAAAGATCGAACACAAATATTTACGTGAAAAAACCTCTCCGAAGAGGATAAAAAACCATAGACAAAGATAATTTTACTATAACAACAAAAATGAAAAGTACAAAGATGGAGATAAAACTAAACCTCGAAACCCGAAATAAGAACCCTTAAAACGTAAACACAAAATTATATGAAAGCTTGTAAGAGCTAATACCTAAATGTGTAATGGGTTATCTTTCTAGGGTGGAAAAAAGCCTATTTATAGGTTAAATTTGTAAGTCAAATAATATTAAAATAACCTGCACTAATCAGAGTTCGATTGAAACAAATAATTAGAATTTGACTGGGAGAAGAAAACCAAGAAAATTGCATGTCGCCTCGTTGTGACATGGTTGCTGCCTCATCAGGACGCGCTTCATCGCATTGTTGGGACGAGACGTCTCTTCTCGTCGAGACGTCGGTGGTCGTGTCTTTGGGACGACGCCTCTTCCTTATCGGGACGTCAACTCTGTTTCGGCAAAAAATGCGAGACATACTCTGCAAGTTATAAAAAAAAGAGTGAAATTTGAGATTGATTTATGATAATATAATATAAGATAAGGTTAATATTTGGTAGTGTGCTTTTTTTATTTATTCCATAAGCTGTCTTAAAAATTTGTCATGTGTCTCTTTTTTTAAATACTTATTTTTTTAATATTTTACTATTCCCCTATAAAAAACTTGCCAACTCTTTAATTGTGTTTGTAGAATTTAAAAATTATACTATTAGTCGGTATACCAAATGTTTTTCTTAATTATATTAATAGTTTTTATTAAATTATATAAATACTAAATTGAATAATTAATTAAAAAATCTATATAACACTCAAAATTTTATACCTCAAAATTATCGTTACCTCAAATCTCACTATTTTACCAAAAAAATAACTTCATTAACTATTGTTTATTTTAAAAAATAATTTTACTAAAATAAAACAAATTTTACTAATCAATATTCTATTTGATTTCACTAAGCTTTTTATATATCTTCTTTATGATTATAAATAGATATTTTGTATTGGTTCACAAAGATGCATTGCTTAATATAAACAAAATAAAACTAGAAACATAAGACCAGAAAAACATTATATTGTATTTTCTAAAAGCAACATAAATATAAACTATTTATTTTAATCATTGTTTGGTTTTTTTTTTGTTTATTTCATTAATTAGCTAATGATAAATGCGTGGTTTGATTTTATATTAAAATTTTTGATAATATTTTAATATTAAACTAACTAATACTTATGAGTACGAAATATTTTATAAATAAAATAATAATTCAATGAGAATAGTAAATATCTTTAATGATAGTAATTACTTATATTAAAAAAATAGTAAGCTTCTAATAGAGACAGTTTTTTAAAGAATTTTTTAAAATGGATAAAAATTAAAATTAAAATATTATATTGTAACAGCCCGATTTTGGACCTAGTCGGAACAGTGGTTTCGGGACCACAAATCTGAAGGGGAAAAAATTTATTTTTATTATATTTTTATGGTCTACGGTTTCATGGAATGATTGTGTGAAAATTTCGTTCGAAAATTTTGACGTTTGGGCACTCAATTTAGTAAAAAGGACTAAATTGTAAAAAGTGCAAAAGTTGAGTTCTACATGTTAAAAGTGTCAAATTGTTATGAAATTTTAAATTAGAGGTCCTTAAATGGAAATTAGACCATTGGTTAACTTTTTGGACAAAAATGGATATGAGATAAGTGAAATAGGATATTTTTAAGTTGGGGGCATTTTGGTCATTTAGCAATTAAAAGAATTAAAAAGGCCAAAATAGCCAGAAATTTGTCCATCTTCAAACCTTGGCTGAATTTCACAAGGGGGGAGCCATAGTTAGGGTTTTCAAGCTTCCAAGCTCCATAGTAAGTGATTCCAAGTCCCGTTTTTAATGTTCTTTACGTTTTTAGAGTCCTAGTAACTTGATTTAGCTTATTCCAGCAATAATTTAACCTAGGGTTTATATTTGGAAAAATACCCATAGGTGAAATGTGTTTATTTTGATGTTTTATGGTAGAATATGAAGCTTGAAATTATATTAAACAACTTTTGCTAAGCGATTTTAAGTGAAAACGAGTAAAACAACATAATCGGTAAAAATACGTAATGTTCATAAGTAAGTGTTAGAGTGAGAATTCAATGTTTCTATAGAAGGGAAAAATGTTTAGCATGTCATAATACATAAGAATAAGGGATGAAGTTTAATTTACGAGCTTTGGGGCAAAAGTGTAAATATGCAAAAGTTTAGGGGTAAAATTGTAATTTTTCCAAAGTTTGAGTCAAGGACTGTTTTGATAAATGTGAGTATTAAATAAGTCAAATGTGTTATTATAGATCAAGAAAGAAGTGGAATCGACCTTGATCGGAGAAAAGAAAAGATTAAAGACTAAATTGCTAAATTTTTATATTGTTACACCAAAGTAAGTTATGTGTAAATAATAGCAATATATATTTATAAGTTGTGAACTATATTTGATATGTGAATTAATATTGAATGTGGAAGGAAAATTGTTCATGAATTATTCAAGTGATAAAGTGTTTAAAATAAAGTGTTAAGTGTAAATTCCTGGTTGAACTTAGGAATAGAAGTGGATACAAGTGACATGTCACTAGAGACCAATGTTACAGTGTTACAGTGAGTCCCGGGTGCTTGGTGATCTAGCATGTGTTGCAGACACCTGATAGCTTATGTGAGTAGGCCCGTGGACATTTCCAGTGTTATTGATCAATGGTAGCTTCGGCTAAATTTCAATGGTAGCTACGGCTACATATCAGTGGTAGCTTCAGCTACATTTTAGTGGTAGCAACGGCTACATATCAGTGGTAGCTTCAACTACATTTCAGTGGTAGCTACGACTACGTATCAGTGGTAACTTCGGCTACATATCAGTGTGGCACTTATGTACTAATTCTCTACGTATCTGTGTATATTCCGAGTGTTCAATAGGAAATTGACTAAGTGAAAATACATGAGATCATGTAACGATTAAGTGTAATTGAATGATGAATATATGTGTGGAATTGAATTGAATAGTGATAGAAAGTGAAAAAGTGAAATTATGAAATAGTAGAATTAGCAACAAAATAGTTTTAAACTGAAATAGTTGTGTGACTTTGAAAAATCACAAAAAATGGTGGAAATCGAATTAGAGAGTGAATAAGATATGAAATGAAAGCTTAATGAGTCTATTTTTACATAAAAGAAACAAAGCAAGCAAAAGACTTATATATTTTGATATATTTTAAGTTTAGTGAGATAGGGTCAGAATGAGTTTGGAATCCCCTGTTCTAACTTTGGAAAATTGTTAAAAATTGTAAAAAAATAATTACAGGATAAAATTTATATGTTTAGAACCCTGAATGAGTATATTTGCAATTGAAATAAACATAAGTACCATCCGAATTCTGTACAGTGAGATAATTAATTTTTAGTGAAGAGAGGTCAAAACTATCAAGAAGTGAAATAGGGGAAACTTTAAAGAATAAAATGTACTTATTGTCTAAGCCAAAAATTCTAAACATTTTATGGTAAGAAGATATGTGAACCTAGTTTCAGGGAAAATTAACGTATCTTAATTTGGAGCTCTGTAGCTCAAGATAAAAAATAATTTAGTGAATCTGACTCAGATAGACAACTTTGAATATACATGTAACACTACACCAAAACAGGCTTTTAGCGGCACTTTATGGAAATCGAGAATTAGCGGCGCTTTATGGAAATCGCCACTAAAGATCTAGCATTAGCGGCGTTTTCAAAAAAACACCGCTAAAAATGAGAATTAGCGGCGTTTTTAAAAAAGAACGCCGCAAAAAACCATAGACCAACTGCATCGTTTACTTACCTTTTGGCGTTTTCAAAAAAGCGCCGCTAATTCTCAGGGCTTTAGCGGCGTTTTTAAAAAAGTGCCGCTAATGCTCGGTGTTTTAGCGGCGTTTTTTGAAAAGTGTCGCTAATGCTAGGGGATTTAGCGGCATTTTTGGGAAAGCGCCGCTAATGCTGGGGGCTTTAGCGGCGTTTTTGGAAAAGCACCGCTAATGCTGGGGGCTTTAGCGGCGTTTTTGGAAAAGCACCGCTAATGCTGGGGGATTTAGCGGCGTTTTTGATAAAGCGCCGCTAAAAACATTTTATCTTAATTGGTTTATTTATATTAATTAAATAAAATTCAATTTATTTCTAATTGAATATTTAAAATCTTCAGAAAAAAATAATTACACAAAGATATAATTTGAAATAAAACACATAGAAAAATTAAAATACTATTATTTAAAATAATTTTAAATTTTTTTGGGTACATGATTACTGATTATTTTTTAATTTATATATTAAAAATTTTCTTATATAATTGTAAAAGAGATAGTATTAATTTTAAAATATTGAATTAATTATCACTATAGTTTAGGATTTTTGGTTTAAGGTATATGATTTATTTAAGATTTAAGGCCGGTTTAGGAGTTACTATTTTAAGGTTTAGGGAGCATGGATTTAGGGATTATGGATTAGGGATTGTGGTTTAAGGGTTGGGATTTAAGGTTTAGGGGTTAGGGGTTTGGTTGTTAAGAGCTAGGGATTTAAGGTTTAGGGATTCATGGGTCGGGTTAGGGTTTTGGGTTTAGATTAATTATTTTTTAATTTATATTTTAAATATGTTTTTAATTTATATATTAAATAATTTCATATATAATTGAAAAAGATAAGATAGTATTAATTTTAAAATATTTAATTAATTTTCATAATAGTTTAGGTTTATATGATTTATAG
The DNA here is from genome assembly GCF_007990345.1 of Gossypium hirsutum. Lineage (NCBI taxonomy): Eukaryota > Viridiplantae > Streptophyta > Magnoliopsida > Malvales > Malvaceae > Gossypium > Gossypium hirsutum. The sequence goes on from NC_053447.1 coordinate 32,830,029, forward strand.
TATATGGTTAATTTAAGATTTAAGGCCAGTTTAAGAGTTACTATTTTAAGATTTGGGGATTATATATGGATTTAGGGATTATGGTTTAAGGTTTGAGATTTAGGGGTTAGGGGTAAAGAGTTAGGGGTTAGGGGTTAAGAGTTAGGGATTTAGGGTTTCAAAGGTCGGGTTAAGGTTTAGGGTTTAGATTAATTAGTTTTTTTAATTTGTATATTAAATATGTCCTTATATAATTGTAAAATATATAATAATAAATTTAATATATTGAAATTATGAGTATAGTTTATATTATTTCAGAGATATATAATAGATAGACTTTATGTATATTGAATGGTTAATTTAGGGTTTAAGGTTTATTTGAGATTTGTTAAATGATACAATTTTATACAATTAATTAATGCTTTTATATTTAAAAATATTTAATCTAAACCATTTGATATATTTGATATGGATATATACGTAATTATTTAATTTGGATAGGACCAAATTATAAGAAAAATAAAATACAAAAATAAAAAATGAAATAAAAAACTAAAATTTATAATTTTTCTAATTCTTTTAAACATTACTTAAAATTTTAATAATTTTTTATGTAAAATTTATATGAAAGATACAATAATTGAATATAAAAAAATATGCGAGCTTTAGTGGCGTTTTCAGCAAAAAAACGCCATTACTATGTATTAAAATTTCTCAAAACGGCGCCGTTTAAATAAAATAATTTAAAATTTTTAGTGACGTTTTCAAGAAAAACGCCGCAAAAAATAGACATTACCGGCGTTTTAATAAAAAACGCCGTAAACATATACTGCAATTTTTCAAAACGGTGTCATTTCAGTTTAGGTAGTGACGTTTTTTCTTTAAAACGCCGCAAATATAGAAGCAAATAACAGGTAATCAAAATCCCGCTCACTCCTAAAAAAAAATTTTGGTTACCCGCTCATTACTCCCTCTTCTTCTCATCTCCGTCGTGCGCCCTAAATTCCCCAAATAAAAGTTTGTTTTTCTTCAGCTGAAATCCCCCAAATTTCCCATTTCCAACAACAGACTTCAAGGAAGAAAACCAGAAGATGGGATGGAATCACCAAACATATCCCTGGAAGAAATGATGAAACTGATAGAAGGGTTTGTTGATATCCTGGTTTTGTCTTCTGGGTATCAATCCTCTGGTCTTCCCACTCACTGGGACTCTGATAACATCAAGCGAGGCTTTCAATGGGCCCTCTTCTTTGAAAATGTTTATCAAGAGTCTATTCAGGAGCTTGATGCAGCTCTGTCCAAAATGACATCGCATCCGTCCTTTCCTCAGGTTCTGGTCTTTATATATGCTGCTTTCTTATTTACTAATTGTTACTCTTAGAAAGGCAAGAAGTTTTTTGTCGGAACACTTGCTCCATAATTTACCATTGAGGGATTCACATCTAAGAGCTGTTATTATAGTAATTGTGGAGATGGATCTTAGTGACCTTTCGCAGACAGAGCATGACTGTCTCAATGCATATTTGAATAATTTGACACTACAAAGCAGGATTTGTATGAGGGATACCAGTACATCATCTCCAGATTTGACTCCGACTGTTCAAACCGAAAAGTCTGGTATTGATAATTTTACTAAAATTGCTCTTCATGAACTCTTCAGGAGACAATTTTCTGTGTCATGCGTTTCAGTTATTGAGGAAGAATTGGATTTTCTTTCTAATGCCATGAGACATAGCAGTCGGACTGACTCTGACTCCAGCCTATTTAGGGAGCAAATGAATCATGAAATAGTTCCAGCTTTGTTGCGGTAGGTAACAATATTTATTGCTAGTGATTCCTAGTTGGAAATCATGGAAGTAGAGAAATATGAATGGCGAATCATAGTTTGTAAAAGGTGATGGAATCTGTTTAAGTTCTTAACATCACCCTTTTAGAGTCTAAAAAGGCCATCCTATTGTTTTCTTTGTAACTCATGGATCTCCCTAGTTTATATTTCAACTAGCAATTTTCTGATGTGGTATTTGCAGTCTGCAAGATTCTTTAACAGATCAAATGCTTACTATTTATGACTTTCCATAAAGTCTGAGCCAATGCACAATGGAAAAAGGTGTTTGGGCAGGTGCACATTTCTGACAAAAGTAGAAAAAATGATCTGCACCAGGCAATCGTAAGTTCGTTCTACTTGATATAAATAGTAATGATGGAAGCTTGCTTTACCATGGTTGATGTGTATCCTAGCAGTGAGTGTACCATGGTTGTGCATGGCAATTACTTGTCTAGTTCTAGCACTTTATTTATTCTATGTTTTTTGGCCGTCATGTCATGTGTCCATCTAATATAGCTATGATAGATTTTAAAGCCTGGGAAGTATGAAGTTTTGGTATGCTATGGTCTGCATTATTTTCCTCTTGCATATTTGGACTTTGAATGTACATTGGTAACTTAGACAGTATTGAGAGAAAAAAGAGAAAAAGTAAAGCTTAGAAGCAGAGTGTCAGTGTCACGAAAACACAAATGGGGGGAGAAGATGGATGCTGTTTGTTTTTAGTCTCTCTATCATTCATTTTACTTTTATGCCTTTTTTTTAACATTGCATTTATTATTCAGAAAAATAATCAATCTAAAGAGTAATATAGGGACTTGAATTTTGTAGTTTATTTTAATTTGGTCTTCGAACTTTTTTATCCATATTTGTTTTAGACTTGATATTTTCTAAATTTTGGTTTGTGATTATATGATACTTTTTTTATTCATATCAGTCCCTAACATGGATTAAATCAATCTATTGACCCTTGATTTACTGACTTATTGCAAAAATGTAGATTGCTATGATAGAATCCTATTTACGGACTAATAAGATGTTTGTAGACTACGAGGTAAATATACACCATATGTTCTTTCTTCTATAGTACCTGATTGAGAAAAGACTTTTAAGAGGATTTAATATCATTGAGTTATTAAGGTTAAAGGTCTAACACATATGTGTTGTCATCACTTGCTTGACTTAGTTTGTGTTTACTACATCTGTTGCAGAGTATCCTCAGCGGAGGAGAAAAATCATCTGCTATTTTTAAAATTGATATTACTATTTTACTATTTTACCTTTTTAAAGTAGATCATTTTTATTTTTTTATTGTTTAATGTACCTCCCACGATAGTAAAAAAAATGAAATAGACAATAAGATTGAAGTAATTTTTTTTCCAAAATAATAAGCATGCATGCATGCAAGCATGAGAATTATTCATGGCCATGTGCTAAAGACTTGGACTGTTTGTCAAAGTTTTCTTCAAAAAATCATGTAACTCACAATGAAAGTTTATACATATATAAGCATAGTCAGGCCAACCAATGTAGAAAAAAACTAACATGATATCATCTTTTCTTATTGCCCAGTATTTATTTAGCAAATATTGACTGTAATATTGTCATGATTAGACCATATTATTTTTGGAAAAGAACAAGGTCATTTCCACACAGGTAGAAGTGCAGTCCATGCTCATAGCCTGCTTACGCATTTATAGAAAACAAAAAAGAATTTAGGTAAAATTTGATGTTAATATTTCAGTAAAGATTAAATAGTTGTATATGATATTGATATCATAGATAGATGAATCGGCTTAATTTAAGTCGGTTCAACTTATAAATACTTCTAGTATGTTTATGCAAGGAAAATAATATAGCAGATTGGCATACTTGCTTAGACAACAGAGTTGGATTCAAGGTATGATCTCTATAATTTAGGTTAGGCTCTGTAATATACTTCTGTTTAGTTGCTTATGTTTATCATTGGAGATTTTAGAACTTTAATTGAATTATTGAAAGTGGCTTAATTTTTAATTTTGCAAGTTTTTGTTGATCAGCAATTTATTTATTTTCTGTGTGTAGTATTTTTCTATAATCTTTCATCATGCTATCCACCGCAGTTAACAAATTGCTTGTGGAATATGTGATTTGCCTTATCTTTTTCGATCTCATTTTGTGTCTTTCATAACTGGAATTGTTATAATACTTCTTATCTTGTGTGGAAGACTGCAAAGGTCTCAGTCTCTTTAATTCGTTATCTTATTTGATCAGGTGCTCTCACTTTGCCGATCCAATTTCTTTTTGTGGTAATGTTTAATTATAAGTTGTTTTGCTGCTGGAGATACATCTCAGTGGAAGTTGAGCTCCAGCATTTAGACCTGCATGACATGGTTCTTTTCTTTTTCAAGTTCTAAATTGTTTAACAATAGGTTCTTTGTTTTCTTAAGTAGGGATGATGAAGATGATTCTGTTGCCAAGATGAAGGCAGCTGAGGAAGCCTTGGAAGCAAAACAAAAAGTAACAAATAGCTTGTCTGCTACCTGTTCTTTTTTTTTTTATCATGTTTTCTAATTTTGTGACAAATTGTTCTTGGTACTCTGAAGATATTTATGGAAAATTACCCTACGATTCTATTGTATTTATACTGCATGGCAGCTCCATGTATTTCTTAACTAGTTTGATAAATTTTATGTGTGGTGTTTAATTTTTTGTTGCTGTCTGTGTAATTTTATGTGTGGTGTTTAATTTTTTGTTACTGTCTGTGTTCTAATTTTTCATATGTATTATTTATTTTAGTTTTGATTCTAAATTTTTATTTTTACTTTAATATTTATGAAAACTTCAGTTCTAACTTTTGGATTTTAATTGTGTTATTAATTTATTATTTTAAATTTTAAAATTAAATTCATTAATTTTTATATTTAGTTTTAAAGTTAAAATTTTCATAGAAAATTTAATTTAAATAATATTTTTTTATTTATCCTTAAAAAGTATATTTAAAGTTCAAATTTAAAAAATAAAACATAATATAATATTTATCATAAAAATAAATATTATTTGATTAAAATAATTTTTTTAAAGGTTATATTTTTAGCGGCGTTTTTGCGAAAAGCGCCGCTAAAGGTTTGTTCTTTAGCGGCGTTTGTGATAAAAGCGCTGCTAAAGATCATGGTCTATAGCGGCGTTTGTGGTAAAAGCGCCGTTAAAGATCGTGGTCTATAGCGGCGTTTGTGGGAAAAGCGTCGGTAAAGGGCGTGGTCTATAGCGGCGTTTGCGGGAGAAGCGCTGCTAAAGGTCTTGGCCTTTAGCGGCGTTTGCGGGAAAAGCGTCGCTAAAGTTAGCGACGCGGTCTTTAGCGACATTTTCGCCTTTAGCGGCGTTTGCGGGAAAAGCGTCGCTAAAGTTAGCGACGCGGTCTTTAGCGACATTTTCTCCGGCACTTCTCAAAGCGCCACAAATACTTTTAGCGGCGCTCTAAATGCCTAAAAAAGCGCCGCTAAAAGCCTGTTTTGGTGTAGTGTAAGTGAATAGTAAAATTATAGAAAATGTTATTTATAAGAGTATTATGTACATTAAGGATGTGGAATAGAGAGGAGGAGGAGGAAAAATAAAATATACGAATGATTTGTATATAAATTGGTTGTATGCCGATTATATTTGATAAATGTTGAATTAGAAATGACAATGTTTTATTTCAATTAGTTATTATGAATTGAATTGTAAATTCATATAGATGAAACCAAACAATTATTTTTTAGTATTATGCATGACATAATGTATTATTCTATATATATATTCATGGTTGAATTATGATTGCTGAGGAAGATAGATAAATTGGAAAGAAAGTTCAAATTGAGTAGAACAGAGGGTTGAGTACTTTCGTTCATTGATAAAGACGAATTGACGAAAAATACCATGGATGGACCATGGCAATAAGTGATATGTAATTCCGTGTAAGATCATAGCTGGGCTATGGCATCGAGAAAATAAAGTACTCAATTCCATAAGACATTCACTAATTTGACAAAGTTGGTAAGTGTTACATGGACTCACACTCAAGTGATAGATTTATTATGATTGTTGAAGTTGAATTCAATTAAGTGATTTCACCAATTGGATATTGTATATGACAAAGTTGGTAAGTGTTACATGGACTCACACTCAAGTGATAGATTTATTATGATTGTTGAAGTTGAATTCAATTAAGTGATTTCACCAATTGGATATTGTATATGGCAAGATGTGTCAGTGAATTACGTATTTATGAAATGATAGTTGAAGTTCAGTAAGTGATATATGAAATTAATATGAAAATATTTATGATTGTTATTAGTATTGTTTCTGACATAATGTGGATTCTTCGATGTTGAAATGATTTAACGGATTAATTGAGCATATGAATGAGTATGAGACTCATACGAGTTAGTATAGATATGTATATGTGTCTTATAAGCTTTGAAATGATAAGACTTGTGAATTGTTAATTAATCTGTGTGAAAGTATATGGGATAGATTAGAGAATCTTTACAAGATATTGAATATTTAATAAATTACAATGGTTTAATAGGAAAAATATGACGATACGAGAATATGAAATGATACGGATCAATTCAAGTACTTGCAAGAAGCAAGTAATAATTGATAAATTCATATGACAAGAAAGTGAAGGATTATAAGTTCATATATGACTATGAAATGAACAAATGGTGATAGCTATAAGGCTTGGATCGAATGAGTATATATATATTGGGCCTTGTAAGCCCTAATTAGCGATTTGAAGATAATAATTTGAAAGTTTTAATCTATATGAAATTTTATAACTCAGTTTAATACGTTTATAAATGTATATGTTTTGGTAATGCCTCGTACCCTATTCCGGCGTCGAATACGGGTAAGGGGTGTTACAATGTGACATTGCCAGATTCGGCCATAACGCTTAGGCCGGGTTTAGGGTGTTACATATATAATAAATTTTATTGATTTATAAATAAATTATTTTCAGTCATTTTTAAATTGAGTTAGTGCGATTTGATTAATGTCACTAAATTTGATTAAAAATTTAATAATAGTATAGACATTATATTTATATTTATATTTATATTTGAATTTATTACATATTTCATTAAATTTCATACAGCAACAATTGAACTTATTGTCCTTAGGTAATGTTATCATTTGCTGTTTTCAATAAAAATATTTAAGAATCAATATATTACAACATATTTCTACCAAAAAAAATATATATTACAATATATTATTATAATAGACTATAATAATTGCAAGTAATAGTTTATATTTGTTACCATTAGGTGTCTTGCGACTCGATCCAAATGATGACTTGACTAGAGAAATTCGAACATGACAACTCAACTTGAAAACCTAAATCATTCGCCTTTCCCGCATCCACAGCTCGTCATCCCCCTTTTCGCTTAATTGCCATAGCTCGCCATCTCCTTATTCGTTCCACTTCACCAGCTCGCCGCTTCGCTAGCTCGCCCCTTCGCCAGCTCGTCACTTCGCTCCAAACTCGTCACCTTCCCTAGCTCGCCAGGTAGTTGATCCATAGTTCGTCACTCTCCAGCTCGCCTACTCACAAGGAGGTCCTTTTAGAGATACCTTTGAGGTTACATGTCAAACCTAGAGGGGTAAAGTGTCATTGTGCATGACACCTAGTTATCCCCTAGCACGTCCCATCAGGGAACCGTGCCTTATAAATATGAAGATAACTTCCATGAGGAAGGGACCAGAGAGAAAAAACCTCAACAATTGGTGCAATGAATGTGGACACATTTTTTACACTAAAGTAAGCAAAAAGGTCGACATGGCTCACCCGAATGAGAGATTCCCAACCCAACCATTTTTACGCCAAAACATGAGAGATGAGACGGAAGACTGTCCATAAGAGTTTGATTTTTTCACCAGATGGTTTGCCAATCAATCGAAAAACCTTGATGACTCGAGCCCATAGGACACCCACCAGGCTTTCAACTTGAATTTCCTCTCATATCAAGAAACTCCTAACCTTTTCGACCAAAGGACCTTGCAGTAGCAGCTTACAAATTTGCAGGACCAGATACGCAGGTTAAAGGAACAAATGTTGCAACAAAACATGAGGTATGAGCAATAACAACTTTTTCATTAGGAGCAGCTTAGGCAAAAAGAGGAAATGATGTGAAAAATGCAACCGACCATTTCGGCCACCACGACAACATTGTGCCCTTACAGGAGGAGGGCTACGGTGTGTATGCAAGGCCATGGCACAGGAAGTGTGTAACACCTTAAACTTGACCTAGAAGTTTCGACCGAATTTTGAAGGTTACATTGGCCACTGAAATGGCCTTGCAATCAGACAACCTAACATAAAATAACCATATTCCAATCAGAACCAACAACTACATCAGATTAAAGAATCACCATTTTTTAACACAAACCAAAAATGCAATTCATGATCATATGTAATTTAGCACAAAATCCCACCTATCCAACTGCCATACACCATCTCCATCCATCACACATCATTTAGGGTATTCTAAACCCTTCTATCCACTACACACCAATTTGGGTTATGGTGGACCCATCTAACTGATACACACCATAAAGTAATCACATGCCACTCGAATGTTATGCAATCAAGCGACCAACATTGACCGCCGAATTACGTCAATGCAGTGTAACTGCCAAAACAAACTTCCTTCTCTTAATGACCATGTCCCAACCACAATGCAAATACAAACAATTTAGTACATCCGAGAATACAGAATCAGACATGCTCTTATCCCGTTCCCAAAAATTCGTAATCATACTCGCAACTATTACAATTTAGCAAAAGCAATATCATGCATAAATACAGACCAACACATCCAAACATTCTTGGTTACAAAATTTTAGCATGATGAAATTATGCTAGTAACCTATACTAATAACAAAATTAAACCACACGTACACATACGTTTAATAATTATAGATACCCAGTCAGTATTATACCATTCACAACCATTCAACAATTAGTAATTAAGTCGCAACCACTCCTACATAAGCTTTAACATGTAAGGGATCACTCAGGGACTAAAATGAATTAATTTGTGAAAAATTGGTAACAACAGTAAAATAAGATCACACGGCCATGTGGCAGGGCTGTGTGGGAGGTTTTAGATCGTGTTACAGGGGTACACGACTGTGTGGATGAGGTACACAGTCCTGTGGGTAGACCATGTAACTTTGTGCTCGTGTGATAAATTTCAAAATTAATAAGCAAGAGGGACACGATCATGTCTCAAGCCATGTGAAAACCTCTAGGCCGTGCAAGATCGACAAATTTCCGCAACAGAGATCACACGGCCATGCGCCAGACTGTGTGACTCACCTTTTGCCGTGTGCACATTAAATCAACCTAACTCTTATAGTGACACACGACCGTGTGAATCACTCGTGTACGACATACGCTCGTGTGGGTGACCGTGTGGTCCAAAAACCACACCATAATTTTACTGCAAAACACAAAGTTAACATTTAAAACATCCACCAAATATCGTCGCTAATTTAACCCTCAACTACCTTAGAAGATTAAACATGTACCAATTAAATATTTTGTCAATTAATTGCAATTTCAATATGCTTAATAATTAATTCATTTGTTACCTTACATTTTATAATGGAAGTATAACATAAGCATAGTTTTATTTAATTGAACAACTTACTAAGGCCTATAACAACACAAAAATGATTTTAAGTGGATAGAATGCAATCAATGCAACATGAATTAAATTTAATTCATTTTAATTAGAAGAAGACAAAAAGACAAAAATTATTCAGTTTCATAATCACAAAATAAACAAGAAAATTAAAGAGAAGGGAACTAGGAAACAAATCAGTGTTTCTCTTAAGCTAAACTAGTGCGCTCCTCTTCTTCTCTGCTAGTTCTATTGAAACAAGGCTGTAACGTCCCAAAATTTTAATTTAGGGTATTGTGAATGTGTGACACAAATATCTGTCAGCTTTAGTGGTTATGTGTTTTGGGAGTGTTTGGAAGGTCCCAAGTTCAAGCCATGCCTTTGGCAAAAATTTTTGGATTTTTCTGAGTAAAGCCTTAACTTTGTCCAATATGCTTTTATTTAAATGTTTGTAAGTATACAACAGAATAGCCCTGTTGGTTTGGTGGTTAAGCAAAGTGTTAGTGTGCTGAAAGGCGAGGGTTCGAATCTTTGCGTGGGCAAGGGAGAGTTGTTTTTGCACGGCTTAATGACTGAGAGTTTGAGTTATAATTGATAACTGGATAGTGGGTGGTTGAGATAATGTGGGTAGTGAGATTGAGCGAATCATTTTCCCCAAAAGTCTTTTTTGTAACCGACGTTTAACTCCATCCTTTGCTAGTTTTTCTTTTCTTTGCTTTTCTTTTCTCTATCTTTTGTCTCTATAGCCGAATTTTCTTCTCTTTCCCCACTGTTTTTGTTTTCTTTATTTTTGCAAATCGTCTCTTTGGGTGCAACCATCAATTTCATCTGTTTCGGGGACCCTTAGGTGGTTGTGGATTCCAATTGGTGCCGAGGAAGTGCAATTTCATTATTGTGCGTTCAAGTTTTTGGAGTGCTCGGGGATCGTTTTAGCTTTAATTGAAACCAGGTGTGTACCTGAAACGCAAAAAAAAATGGGATTCTGCGAAAAACTAAATTTGCTTGCTGTTTGGACAGCACCAGTAGGATAAATTTAAAAAATTGCCATAAATTGTGGAAATCGAATTAGAGGATGAAAAAATATGGAATTAAATATTATTGAGTCTAGTTTCTCATAGAAAAAATGGTGTAAGCAATGGAATTGTAAATCATGAAGTATAATAAACTTTGTGAGACAAGGTTAGAATGAATTTGGGTTCCTCTATTCTGATTTTGGAAAATCATCAAAAATTGGAGAAAAATAATTAGGGGTTAAAATTTACATGTTTAAATTATTAACAAGTTTATTTTTAATAGAAACAAATGGAAACATCATCCAAATTTTTTACTAAGAGATAATTAATTTTTAGCTTAGTAGGGTTGAAGCTGTCAAATAGTAGAACAGGGGTAGGTTTGAAGATTTTGCTGTACTTATTGGCTAAACCAAAAATTCTAAAAATTTTATGGTAGGAAGGTATTTGAGTCTAGTTTCAAAAACATCAAGCGGATCTTAATTCAGAATTTTTTTGCTCAAGATATAAATAATTTAGTAACAGTGACTCAAGTAGACAACTTTGAAGGAACATATAAGTAAATAGTGAAAACATATATGAATAATTAACTAGCACGGGTCACATTAAAAGAGGATCACGTGGCCAAGGCCAACTTTGGCCAAGTGGGCCATATGGGCGTGTGAGCCCATTTTTCTGAAAATTTCTATAAGGTTGCACGGGTCACCCAAGTCGAATGTGGACCTACTGTAGGGTCGGTAGGCTTTACTTAGACCCCTATATGTGTGATCTGTCAGTCTGATTTCTATACGGAGCATGAATTATGATATCTGAATATATGTACTATTACTTGCATAATGGCATGACATATTTTGTATGTTGCACTGCATCGGGGTGGGTTGATGATATTTGGAGGAAGTGTCTGAGAGGCTATTAAGCCTGTTATCTGGCAGCTCAGCTGTAACCTTTTGATTATGTGCCGCATTTCGGTACAGCATGGTGTGTAGGGATGGATGGGTTGATTTAATCCCCACAAGGTGTGTAGGGTTGGATGGAGATGGTGTGTAGAGGCTGGTAGGTAGGATTCTGATTTACTGTATCTGCATTCTGTATCTGATATGGGCCAAGGCCCTAATGTGTTTTTGAGATTGTATCTGAATATGCTAAGGCCCAAACTGATTCTGTGATGGGCACAGGACACAGATTGTATCTAACTGAATTCTGTTGATTATCTATATGCATGTTTTCTATGGAGATTACGCACTGAGTTTGCGAAAACTCACCCTTTCTTTGTTTAATCTGTACAGCTAATCCCCAAACTTGACGGGTCGATGCAGCGAAGGACTCGACAGTGGTCACATGTAAATTTTAGACTGTTTTCCGTTAATGCCTAGATTTTATTACTTATTTGGGGTTTTTGATGTAACTTTTGGACTATGGACTGGTTGGCTTTAAATTTGGATCTTTATATTGTTTTTTTGTGGATTTTTTAAAACTGCAACTCCATCAAACATGGTTTTTTTAAAAACTAAGGTTTTTCGTAAATAGAAATGATTTTCCCTAAATTAATTGGTTACAAAAGCTTCCGTTAAGAGACAAGTTTTAAAGCAAATCAACTAGTTTTTTTTTCCGAATTAAATAAAAGCTAACTTATTGTAACAATTTTTAAACTCGACAATCTTGTCTTTAAATCCCTTTCCATGTGACATCGCCAGGTTCGGCCATAACGTTTAGGCTGAGTTTGGGGTGTTATATTTAGTGGTATCAAAGCTAGGTTCCAAAACTCGGCTGTGGATTTGGGTTTTAAAACTTGGTTTTAAAGAGATTATTTTTAAATGGTTTGAAATATTTTTGACTGAGTATATGGTACACCGAGTTTTCGATGCCGATTCTATAAGTGTTGTAAAAACTCTGATAAGTTTTTGAAAATATGAGTAGCATATTCTGAAACTACTATAGGTAGTACACTGTAATGAGAACACTGTAGATAGTGTATACTGAAAATAATAGCGAAACTAAAAATTCTAGTAAGACTGCAATTCGTGATAACAAACTCTAAACTTCTGATACTATTTTGCATAAAATATCTACTAATAGATATCAAAATTGTAACTGATTCATAAAATTGGTAACACAGATAAGCTACGAATTCTACAATGAGTGCACGAGGTATCTGTGGACGAGGTACTAGAGGCTGAGGTAGAGGCCGTAGAGGGTTCAAGCTGAGTCCTCATCGTTAGGCAGCATGCTGAATCTAGATACGAACGAGATGTCAGTTTTGCCTACTACAGAGACTGGGTTTCATGATCGCATGGCCGGGGACAACGCCTTGTCTCAGGCTATGTTAAGGATATTAGAGAGGGTCGTTGGACCCAACACTAGATCTGGGGGCCGAGGGTTGATTACAGAATGACTTCTGTTCGATGGGGCTGAGCTATTCAGGGGTGTCACTAGAGTCGCCCCAAGTTGGTTGAGTACTGGATGAAGGCCACGAAAAGAATCATGGACGATCTGGACTTTACCCCTGAACAGAAATTGAAAGGGGTTGTTTCATTGATTCACGATGAAGCATACCAATTGTGGCTGACCATTAAGAAGGGCACTCAGCCCGAATGACTGACTTGGGATTTCTATAAGTCTACTTTTCAAGGTAAATATGTGGGTAAAGTTACATTGACACTAGAAGATGTGAGTTTCTGAATCTCACGCAAGGGGATCGTTTAGTGGCCGAGTATGAGGCCGAGTTTCTGAGATTGAGTCGCTATGCGCGAGGCATGGTGGTGACTAGATATGAGTGTTGTGTCCGCTTTGAGGATAACCTAAGAGATAATTTAAGAGTTCTGATGGCCCTGCAGAGGGAGTGAGATCTTTCTGCCCTGGTCAAAAAGGCAAAAATCTCCGAGGAGGATATGGAGGTAGTCATGATTGGAGAACGTCAGAACTACTTATCTAATGTGATCTCTACACTGGTGGCAGAGAAGTTGGTTCGCAAGGTATGTGAGGCATTCTTGGCCTATGTAATTGTTTCAGATTCTCGGGACTCTACGTTTAAGAATATCAGAACTGTAATGATGTTTCGGAGTCCTTCCTGAAGAGCTGCTGGGTTTACCTCTAAATCATGAAGTGGAGTTTGGGATAGAGCTCCTTCCTGGTACAGCTCCGGTGTCTATCGCCCCTTATCGAATTGTGAACGCCCAAAATTGACCCTAGTCGGGAAGTGGTTTCAGGATCGCTAAACCGAGTCACCGAAAGGTTTGAATGTGATGTTTATTATCTAGAATATGTAATCATGAATGTGTGAAAATTTCAAGCTTCGATTTAGTCGATTGCATGTGAATTTAGTCAATAGGACTTATATGAGAAAATTTTAAAATGTGATAGGTCAATGCATGAGGACCTATTAGTGCATGTGGAAGAAAAAGGGGACTTGCATGTCAAATTCCCCCTCCCTAATATGTAGTGGCCGGCCATGCTATGGGTGGAAACATGTCACCAACATGTTGTGTTAGTGATGTATGGTAAGGAAAAATAAAATATTAAGCATGATAATTAAAATAAATTAAAGAAAGGAATTAAACAATGAAAAGGAAGGGTGATGAAAAAAAATGGTCTCATCCATACCCCCCCTTGTTGCCGTGAGTTGAGGAAAGAAAACAAAAAAAATGTGTGTTCATTCTTGAACACCTTTGGCCGAATAGAGGAAAGAAAGGAAGGGGAAGAGCTTGAGAAAATCGGCTATGGTGGTTTGCTAGACTAAGGTATGTTTGATGTTGTTCTTGAGATGCATGCATGTTTTAGTAGTTGACTTGAGTTCTAAAAACCCATGGTTCAATTTTGTGGATTGATGATGATTTTGTGTTTTGCCATTGATGAGTGCTTGAGCTTTTTGATAGTTGTTGATGAAAAGTGAAAGATATGTTAAAGATTAATATGTTTTGTGTTGAAGTTTTTGGTGATTTTGAGTAGTTAGGGCTAAATTACAAAAACAAATTTTTGAAGGACTCAAAGGTGAAATAAATGAGATGTATGGACTTATATGGGCACTAGGAAGATTCGGCCCTTAAGGAGTGTGACCAAACTTTGTGTATTTTGTGTTTTGTGGAATAAAGACTAAATTGTGAAAGTGCGAAATATTAGGGGTAAAAATGTAATTTACCCATTTATGCGTTATTAGACTAAATTGAATGAAAATATGTTAAATTAAGGCTTGGCAAGCTAGCTATTAAGGTGAAATGCTAATGTTAGTATTTGATTCGGTAATAATCTGTTTGGGGACAGCAGCAGTAAGGTGATTTTGGAAAATCGCCATAATTTGTAGGAGTTGAATTAGAAGCTGAGTGAATTATGCCATTAAAGCTTGAAGAGTCTATTTTCTTACAAAAGAAACTATGAAAACAAAAGAGTTACCGATCTTGAGATATTTGAAGTATTGTGGGGCTGAGTCAAAATGACTACTAGATTCCCTGTTCTGTTTTTAGAAAATCATTATAAATTGTACAAAAATTATTATAAGATAAAATTTATATGCTTAGACTCCTTAATGAGTCTAGTTTCAAATGAGATCAAATACAACACATTTTGAATTCTGTAAAATGAGAAATTTGATTCGTAGTGAAGAGTGGTCAGAATAGTCAAACAGTGAAACAGGGGAAACTTTAAGAAAAATCTGGTATTGATTGGCCAAGCCAAAAATTCTGAAAATTTTATGGATGGAAGATATACGAGTCTATATTCAGGGAAAATTAACGGCTAGTGATTTGGAGTTTTGTAGCTCCAGTTATAAACAATTTAGCGACTACTGCTCAGGAAAACAGCTCGTAGTGAATATGTGATTTTGTTGTAAACATTAATGAAAATTTGCCAATGAGTTATTTATTGACTATTATAAAGCTTACTATAAGCTATGTGTGTGAAAGTCAAATCAATATATATATTATTCTGAAAGTAATACTTGAATAGTCGATTAATGACTATTTTAAATTATTGATTTGGCTCAAGGAGTTAAAGGAGGTGAATCGAGCAAAGGCAAAGAAAAGGTTATCGAGTAGTCGAGTTGGAACCGTCTTACCCAACACGAGGTAAGTCATTAAGCATGTAGTTGGTACTATTTCAAATGGTCATAATGTGTATGTATTGATGCTGAATGGAATGAATAAATATACATATATATATGTATGCATGTATGTATGTGATGATGAAATTGTTGAATGAAAGAAAAGAGGTAAGATGTACCGAGTTGTTGATCTCGGCACTAAACGTGCGGGATAACCATTTATGACCATGAGATTGGCGCTAAGTGCGCGGGATTAAATTGTACAGCACTAAGTGTGCGATTCGACTATGTTGCACTAAGTGTGCGAAATGAATATGATGCACTAAGTGTGCGAATTGACCATGCGGCACTAAGTGTGCGAGTCTGACTATGTAGCACTAAGTGTGCGATTTGATTATGTAGCACTAAGTGTGCGAGTTGATTATATAGCACTGAGTGTGCGGACTCGATATACATTCGTGAATCATTATGGACACTATGTGTGCGACACTATTGAGTCGATCGCGGACAGCGGATCGGGTAAGTGTCTTGAGTACATGGCTAATAGGTGCTATGCTTATACTTGGTGTTGAGCTCGGTAAGTTTGAACCTATGTGACAAATATACTTGAAGTCACGTACATAAAATTTATCGTAGGATGGGTGAAAGACCGTTTAGTCGTTTGATTGTAACGAAAATAAATTGATTTATGAAAATGCTTCAATGTCCTATTGATGAGTATATGGAATGTGAATGCATGAATTGATATGAAATTGAATTGATAGGTTGGAGGAACTATGGTATGGTTCGGAATGGATGGAGTAATTAGCCTCGTTCCATTTTGTTTTCTCTTGTGATAATGTTATTGATGGATGGTAGTGCATAGCTTATGACTTACTGAGTTATAAACTCACTCGATGTTTCCTTGTCACCCATTATAGGTTGCTTGGACTCATCTATTTTTGCGGGGTCGGGCCGTCATCGAAGTCATCACACCGGATAGCAAGTTTTGGTACTTTCTTCTTAGTTGGCTTAGAAGAACATTTTGGCATGTATAAGCTATTACGTTGTGTTTGAACTTTGGCATGTAAACTTTAAGCCATGCGAAAATGGCACGAATGTTCGATTGAGTTGGATCAAGGGTAGGCATGAAATGGACCTAGTTACTTCGTAACAGATGCTGGCAGCAGCAGTGTCATGAGATTGAAAAATCACCAAAAATAGTAGGAGTGGAATTAATTGATGAATAAATTATGTAATCGAAGCTCGATGAGTCTGCTTTCATGAGGAAGTAACGAAAAGATCATATGGGCAGTATATTAAGAGATAATCAGATTTTTGTGGGA
The DNA here is from genome assembly GCF_007990345.1 of Gossypium hirsutum. Lineage (NCBI taxonomy): Eukaryota > Viridiplantae > Streptophyta > Magnoliopsida > Malvales > Malvaceae > Gossypium > Gossypium hirsutum. The sequence continues at coordinate 32,846,849 of NC_053447.1, forward strand.
CAGGGCCAGAACGGTTTCTGGATTCCCTGCTCCGACTTTGGAAATTCATTACAAATTAACCAGAGATAATTAGGGGTCGTACAATATATGTACAGATTTCTCTCTGAGTCTAGTTTTCATAGAAACAAACGGCATCAGTATTGAAGCCCCGTGCAGGGAGATATTCAAGTCGTAATGGGCAAAGGTCAGTGTAGTCGACCCCTGGAACTTGGGAGATTTTGACTAATAAACTGTACTAATTGGCCCAACCAAAAATTCTAGAAAAAAATACATAGATGGGCACATGAGTCTAGTTTCTGGGAAAAATTACGAAACTGATTTTCGAGTTACGAAACTCAAGATATGATTTTTTAAAACGACTAGTACACAGATTGGGCAGTGTCTGGAAAATAAATTTTATAAGGGGTTAAAGTCAGTTAACACCTCGTGTTCGACTCCGGTGTCGGTTTCGGGTTCGGGGTGTTACACGAATGGCACCAAAGGAGCTTACGGAGCTTAAGGCTCAGATTTAGGAGTTATTGGATCGTGGGTTCATCCGCCCTAGTATGTCTCCGTGAGGAGTACCGGTACTGTTTGTAAAGAAGAATGATGGATCCATGTGAATGTGCATCGATTATCGGTAATTGAACAAGATGACCATTAAGAACAAGTACCCCTTACCAAGGATAGATGATCTGTTTGACCAGTTTCGAGGAGATTCAATTTTCTCCAAGATTGACCTCCGATTTGGATATCATCAATTAAGGGTTAAAGAGTCTGATGTTCATAACACGACATTTAGGACTCGTTATGGTCACTATGAGTTCCTAGTGATGCCATTCAGACTGACTAATGCACCGGTAACTTTCATGGATCTGATGAACCGAGTGTTTTAGCCTTACTTGGACCAATTTGTAGTGGTGTTCATCGATGAAATATTGGTTTATTCGAGGATTGAGGATGAGCATGACGAGCACCTTATGTTTGTTCTTCAGATTTTGAGGGAAAATCAACTCTATGCTAAGTTCAGCAAGTGCAAGTTCTGGTTACGTGAAGTAACATTTTTGGGTCATGTGGTGTCTGCTAAGGGGATTCGAGTCGATCCTCAAAAAATTGAGGTTGTATTGGACTGGAAGCAGTCTAAGAATGTGTCTAAGATCTGCAGCTTTTTGGGGCTGGCAAGTTATTACCAATAGTTTGTGGAAGTATTTTCACTTATCGCAACACCCTTGACTAAGCTGCTATGTAAAGGTGTACCGTTTGACTGGACTAATGCGCAGCATGAGAGCCTTGAGAAGCTTAAGACTATACTAACTGAGGCTCCTGTTTTGGTACAGCCTGAACCTGGAAAGGAGTTCACGGTTTATAGTGATGCATCAAATGTCGGTTTGGGATGTGTGTTGGTGCAGGATGGTAAGGTCGTAGCCTATGCGTCTCGTTAACTTAAGACCCATGAGGCGAATTATCTGACGCATGACTTGGAGTTGGCCGCTGTAGTACTCGCACTAAAAATCTGGAGGCATTATTTGTATGGTGAGAAGTGTATCATCTACACTGATTATCAGATCCTTAAGTATCTCCTCACTCAGAAGGAGTTAAATTTTAGGCAGCGTAAATGGGTTGAACTGCTTAAGGATTATGAGTGTACTATTGAGTACCATTCTGACAAGGTTAATATGGTGGCCGATGCATTGAGCCATAGGGCTATGACTGATCTGAGAGCGATGTTCGCTCGACTTAGGCTATTCGATGATGGAAGTTTGTTGGTTGAACTTTAGGTCAAACTGACATGGATTAAACAAATTCGAGGTACACAATTGAGGGATAAGTCTCTCAGGTTGCATTTTTGTCAGGTTGAGAATGGTGGCACTACTGATTTTGTGATAAATAGTGATGGGGTACTTTGTTTCCACAGTCAGATTTGTGTACCGAATGATGAGGATTTAGGGCAGTCGATTCTGAGAGAGGTGCATGGTAGTCCCTATACTATGCATCCGGCAGGAACAAGATGTACCGAGATCTTCAGGAATTGTACTGGTGGTCAAAGTTGAAGCGTGAGGTTACTAACCTCGTTGCTCGTTATTTGACTTGTCAGCAGGTTAAGGCTAACCATCAGTTACCTTAGGGTTTGCTGCAGCCGGTTAAGATTCCTCATTGGAAATGAGAGCGCGTAACTATGGATTTTGTTAATGGGTTGCCTCTAACACCCACTAAGAAGGATTCAATATGGGTCATCGTGGGTCGAGTGACCAAGTCCGCCCACTTCATTCTCGTTCGTACTGATTATTCTCTACAGAAGCTGGTGAAGCTTTATATTTTTGAGATAGTGAGACTGCATGGAGTACCGATTTCCATCACCTCTGATAGGGATCCTCGTTTCGTGTCTCGATTTTGGAGGAAGTTACATGAGGCTCTAGATTCAAGGTTGGACTTCATTACTGCATTCCATCACCAAACCGATGGTTAGTCTAAGAGGGTGATTCAGATACTGGAGGACATGCTGAGGCACTACCACTCTGATCCTACTCATATTGTCCTTGTTGAAGAGATTGAGGTTAGGTCAGATTTTACCTTTGAGGAATAGTCAGTTCAGATTCTGGATCACGACGTTAAGGTTCTGAGAAGGAAATCCATTTCACTGGTAAAGGTTCTATGGCGTAATCATAGCACTGAGGAGGCCACGTGGGAGCCTGAGGATGCGATGTGTTAGCGGTGTCCTCATCTGTTCTGATCAGGTAAATTTTGAAGATGAAATTTTCTTTAGAGAGTAGAATTGTAACGCCCCAAAATTTTAATTTTGGGTGTTGTGAATGTGTAACCCAAATATCTGTTAGCTTTAGTGGTTATGTGTTCTGGGAGTGTTTGGGAGGTCCCAAGTTCAAGCCATGCCTTTGGCAAAATTTTTTGGATTTTTTTGAGTAAAGCCTTAACATTGTCCAATAGGCTTTTATTTAAATGTTTGTAAGTATACAACAGAATGGGCCTGCTAGTTTGGTGGTTAAGCAGAGTGTTAGTGTGTTGGAAGGCGGGGGTTCAAATCTTTGCGTGGGCAAGGGAGAGTTATTTTTGCTGGCTTGGTGACTCAGAGTTTGAGTTATAATTGATAACTGAATAGTGGGTGGTTGAGATAATGTGGATAGTGAGATTGAGTGAATCAGTTTCCCTAAAAGTCCTCTCTGTAACCGATGTCTAACTCTATTCTCTGCCAGCTTTTCTTTTCTTTGCTTTTCTTTTCTCCATCTTTTGTCTCTATAGCCGAATTTTCTTCTCTTTCCCCACTCTTTTTGTTTTCTTTATTTTTGCAAATCGTCTCTTTGGGTACAACCATCGATTTCATCTATTTCGGAGACCTTTAGGCGGCTATGGATTCCAATTGGTGGCGAGGAAGTGCAATTTCATTATTGTGCGTTCAAGGTTTTGCAGTGCCCGGGGATCATTTTAGCTTCAATTGAAACCAGGTGTGTACCCGAAACGTAAAAAAAAAGGATTCGGCGAAAAGCTGAAATTGCTTACTGTTTGGACAGCAAGAGTAGGCTAAATTTGAAAAATCGCCATAACTTGTGGAAATCAAATTAGAGGATGAAAAAAAACATGGAATTAAAGCTTATTGAGTCTAGTTTCTCATATAAGAAATGGTGTAAGTAATGGAATTGTAAATCATGAAGTATAATAAACTTTGTGAGACAAGGTCAGAATGAATTTGGGTTCCCCTGTTCTGACTTTGGAAAATCATCAAAAATTGAAGAAAAATAATTAGGGGTTAAAATTTACATTTTTAAATTATAAATGAGTCTATTTTCAATAAAAACAAATGGAAACATCATCCAAATTTTTTACTAAGAGATAATTAATTTTTAGCAAAGTACGATCGAAGCTGTCAGACAACAGAACAAGGGTAAGTTTGAAGATTTTACTGTACTTATTGGATAAGCCAAAAATTTTGAAAATTTTATGGTAGAAAGGCCTTTGAGTCTAGTTTCAAAGACATCAAGCAGATATTAATTTGGAATTATGTAGCTCAAGATATAAATAATTTAGTAATAGTGACTTAAGTAGACAACTTTGAAGAAACATATAAGTAAATAGTGAAAACATATATGAATAATTAACTAGCAAGAGTTACATTAAAAATGAATCACGTGGCCAAGGCCAATTTGGGCCGAGTGGGCTACATGGGCGTGATAGCCCATTTTTCTGAAAAGTTTTGTAAGGTTGCACGGGCCGCCCAAGTCGACTGTGGACCTACTGTAAGGTTGTTAAGCGTTACTTAGACCCCTGTAAGTGTGATATGTCTGTCTGATTTCTATACCGAGCATGACTTATGATATCTAAATGTATGTACTATTAATTGCATAATGGCATGACAAATTTTGTATGTTGTAGTGCATCGGGTGGGTTGATGATATTTGGAGGAAGTGTCTGAGAGGCTATTAAGCCTGTTATCTGGCAGCTCAGCTACAACTTTCTAATTATGTGCCGCATTTCGGTACATCATTGTGTGTAGGGATGGGTGAGTTGATTTAATCCCCACAAGGTCTGTAGGGTTGGATGGAGATGGTGTGTAGAGGCTGGTGGGTAGGATTCTAATTTACTGTAATTGCATTCTGTATCTGATATGGGTCAAGGCCTTATTGTGTTTTTAAGATTGTATCTGAATGGGCTAAGGCCCAAATTGATTCTGTGATAGGCACAGGCCCCAGACTGTATCTAACTTAATTCTGTTGATTATATGCATGCATGTTTTCTGTGGGGATTACACACTGAGTTTGCGAATACTCACCCTTTCTCTATTTAATCTATATAGTTAATCCACAGACTTGATGGGTCAGTGCAGCGGAGGACTTGACGGTGGCCACACGTAAATTTTAGACTGTTTTCCATTAATTCCTAGAATTTATTACTTATTTGGGGTTTTTGATATAACTTTTAGACTATGGACTGATTGGCTTTAAATTTGAGACTTTATATTGTTTTTTATGGATTTTTTAAAACTGCAACTCTACAAAACACGGTTTTTCTAAAAACTAAGATTTTTCGTAAATAGAAATGATTTTCCCTAAATTAATTGGTTACAAAAGCTTCCGCTAAAAGACAAGTTTTAAAGCAAATCAACTAGTTTTTTTTCCTAATTAAATAAAAGCTAACTTATTGTAACAATTTTTAAACTCGACAATCTTGTCTTCAAATCCCTTTCCATGTGACATCGCCAGATTTGGCCATAACGTCTAGGCCGAGTTTGGGGTGCTACAAAGGCCTCTACAAAAAATTGAATTTTGTAATTTCAAGGTTAAAGAAGGCTCTTTTTGAAGAGGGAAACTGTCAAGGGAATGAATAAGAAAAAGGGAAAAACAAAGCAGAGTAAGTGAGTGAAAGAGTGAGAGAGATGTGTGGGAATGAGTGGTGTGTTGAATGAGGTAGCAAAGGTGGGTATTTATAGGTGTGAATTTCTACTAAAAATAGAAATTAATTAGTAGCCATATACTCTTCCTTGGACAGCCACAAAAGGAGCAAGTTTGAATAATTCAAACTTTGCTATATTTAGCTTGGGGAAAATATTTAAAGGTACGAAAAATGGAGGGGTTTGAGTGGAGTTTAAAGAAACTTTGAAGGCTGTTTTGCAAGCATAAAAATTAGAAAAGATCAGCTGATTGGGTCAACTTGTTGGACGGTTTTGGGCTGCCAATTTGCTTGGTGGATCAGTCTTCTCTTCTTAGCATACTGGGCCACTTTCTCTTTCAAGCTTTATATTAAATTTCAACCCAATTAACTTTGGATAAAAATTAAATATAAAGTACATAAGATAATATCATTGGACCATCCTTGGCTAGAAAAATATTCATTCTTTCTCTTGGTTCACTTGATGCAAAAATTTCTCCAATTGTTCAAGCCTTTCAAGGTCTGAAGAGCCAATTTTCAGCTTTTGTGCAAAACTGTAGAAAATAAACTAAATTTGTGAAAATTTATTATAAAAATAATTAAAATTCAACATGTTAATAATTTAAGTGCAATTTAATTATTTTATAATTAAAGTGTGAATGTCGACAAAATTTACTACAAAACTGCATGAATTAGAGCTTAAAAGGTGCTGAAAAAGTCTATATGTGTTTGTGTTTCGACACCCCCAAACTTAATTCATTGCACTTCCCAAGTAGCAAATTAAAAAAGAGAAAGTGCTTGAGATTAGCATTGAAAAATGTCTTTAGAATATATTTTCCCCACAATTATGAGTTTAGTGTAATTATGCTCAAGAACAAAAATTTTGCAATTATGAAACTCAAGTATACATATTATTTGAATTATTCTCAATTGTTATCATGATAGCAAGAATAGACTAAATGTTTTCTTAATAAAGACATGCTAATTCTTGCCACTTAATTTGTATTCCCTTATTTAAGACTAAACTATAATTACTAAGTTTAACTTATCTTTTCATATGTTGAACTTATCAATTTCTCTCCACTGGTGTAGGCAACACAGAAATCTGAATTCAAAGGTCTTTTAAATAGTTTGTGACTTGGCTAGGCTAGGGGTAGGGAAAATATAGACAAATTTAAGCTAAAAACCCTAGACTCAGCTTGTATCGGGCCTTCGGAATAAGTACCTTCAATACACCAACTCATTTTGCTTTCACATGCTTCTTTGTACATCTATTTTTTTTATGTACATATGCTCTTTCTTTTTTCGAGCATATTACTATATGTAATACAATTTTTTGAGCATTTGATACTTCTTTTCAAATCCCCCAAACTTATTTTCAAAGAATATTCTGAATAGATTGAGTTTAGTGTCTGGGACAATTTAAAGATAATTATGAGAGAAGTGATGGCTAAATATTGCAAAGGTTCAAATAAAATTAGGCCATATAGTCTCAAAGTTGGGTTTCAAGGGATAAATATTCATTAAGGTTGGCTTGAAAGGCTAAAACCGTAACACCTCTAACCCATATCCGTTGTCGAAATAGGGTTACAGAGCATTACCATAAAAACGTTACTTAAAACATTCAATTTTTGAAAATTTCATAAATCATAACATAATTCATTCAAACACATGCTTTCTATCCCTTATTCAAGCCTTCAAGGCCTTAGAAACACTTTAGAATCGATTCGGGACTAAATCGAAAAAATTTAAAATTTTAGAGAAAAAGATAGAAAATTTCATATTGTAGGGGTCACACGACCGTGTGGCTCATACGGCTGAGACACACGCCTATGTCTTAGGCTGTGTGGACATTCAAAGTAGGGACACGGCCGTGTCCTAGCCCGTGTTCGTGCATGTGTAACTCTCTGACTTGGGTCACAAGGCCAAGCAACAACCCGTGTGCCAGGCCGTGTAACTCTCAAAATGGCCTCACACGTCTGTGTGCCAGGCTGTATGCTAGGGTGTGTAACTGCCTGACTTGCAACCTTTTGAAACCTATAGGGGACGCATGGCCGTGTGTCACACACGGCTGAGACACACACCCATGGCTTAGGCCATGTGGACAAGAAATAGGTCATTTTCAAGCCATTTCTTTCACCCAAATCAAGCTCACACCTACAAGCCATTTGCACAGAAAATCAAGCTTCAAAACATACCTAAAACATGCATGATAGGACTAATCAATATGGTATCTATCCATACAACCAATGTGCTAAAAGGCATCTTAATCACAATTCAAATCAACCAAAACATAAACACATTTGGCATAAATTAACCGTACACAACTACCTATTTCCATACCATGTCATAGCATAATTTATCATGTACCAAAACACAACCAAACATACCAAATTGGTCATCCAACATATACTTTTACTTGACTATTTCAACACTAACCATTTAAGCACCAAAATGCCAAAAGTCCAACAACCATTTTACCACATATATACATGCCAAACATAACCACTAGATCATTAATACAAGTCCACCTATACATGTCATTATAACCATAACCAAAACATCAAAAGCTACCTATATAGCCATTGGATAGTGTGATAGGTCTTCGACGAGATTTAGATTATCTATAAAACATGGGAAATGAGACTTTGTAAGCATATAATGCTTAGTAAGTTCGTATAACATAAAACACAACTTACCATTTCATTTCATAACATTAAAATTTAACATGGGATAATCCAACCTTTAGCTTGGCACAAGCTTAAGCACCAAGAGAAACATGTTAGCATACTTGAACATAATTCATATGAATTTAACATGGATACCCTTTATACTTGAGCATAATTCAATTGAATTTATCATCCATCATAACATAACATGTTTTCCATGTAGCTCACCATTTCAATGTATTTCATATATACGTGTCTTGGTTATATTGAACATCTACCATATTCTTTCACATTCATGCCCATTGAGCCATTTAGAATATCATCAGATACGTGGGATAGCTCACACAAAGTGTGCTAAACATATAATTATAACATTTCCTTTCTTTTACATCGTTGCTCACATGAGCTATGAAATGGATTTGCTCACATGAGCTGCGAAATGGGCTCCTCACACGAGCTGTGGATAGAAATGTAAGCTACACGATGCTACTCATGAGCTGTAGAGTATCCGCAAAAAATGTCAGACCGCACCCATTAGTAGGACATTCAAGACCAACACTTGAAACATGGAAACCTTAATGACATGTCATTCGTATCTTACAAATTCCTAAGGTTCAAATGGGGCTCGATAGTCCTAGTAACATTGTTGGATTCGCAATAATTATTTACATAACAATCCACAATTTACATATATCTCAAAAGATAGCATTACATGAACTTACCTTGACAATAAAGGCGTAGAAACGGAGTGGACTAATGCGAAGCTTTATCTTTACCACGATCTAAAGCCGTAGAAGGTCTATCTTGATCTAAATAAATAAATTTAGTCTAATTAATATCCATTCTATTCAATTCAATCCAAATTCATATTTTTTTGCAAAATTATGCTTTTGCCCCTATTATTTTAATTTCTTTACAACTTAGTCCTTAAGCTCGTAAATTGAAATTCATGCAATTTCATCCTTACCTGAGCTAGCCGAATTCAATATAAGTCCATAGCAACTCATAAAATTCATGATTTCACAATTTTCACCATGTATTTTACACATTTTACAAATAAATCCCTATTTGACATTTTTAACAAAATTCACTTTACAAAAGTTATTTATCTATAAACAAAGATGCATTTTCTTCCATCAAACACCAAAAATCACATGAACACATTCATGGAAAAACCCTAATCTTTTAACAATTTTGCAAATTAGTCCATGGGCTAGCTAGATTAAGCTATGCCTCAAAAAACATAAAAATCATTAAAAATAGGATGGAATTGTACTTGCATGCAACGGAAGAGTTAACCGAATGCTTCAAAATCCTAAGTGTTCTTTCTTTTTCTTTAATTTCGGTGGTATAACTCAAGGTTGAAGATGATACATCTTTTACTTAATTTTAATTATGATATTTTTATTTAATTACTTTTATAACCTTTTTTTTAACTACAATTTCATTTAATTAATGTCCATATTTTTCTACTCAATATAACAATGGTATAATTGCCACTTAAATCCCTTAAGCATTTAATTTCATAGCCATTTAGTACCTTTACATTATAGAACTCTAATTTTTTATCTTTAACGATTAAGTCCTTTTCACTAATTTAAACATGCAAATGTCGAAATTTCTTAACGAAATTTTTATACGACACTACTATCATACCGTAGACTTTAAAATAATATTAAAGTAAATATTTTCACATCAAATTTGTGGTCCTGAAACCACTATTTTGATTTCACTTAAAATAGGTTGTTACACAAACGATCCAAACAAAAGTTTACCTAAGTCATTTTCAAAATTTCATGCTTCTTAAGATTTCGCCTCAAGAAATTACTAAGTCAATCCTAGAGACTTAAACTTTCATGCATGTCTAGCTCTCCTAAAGAATTAAAAATTTTATGGTATAATTTGCAAACTTTATTGAGAGTAACATCATGTCATAGTTCATCTACCATAACAATTATTGAGATAATAGAACTTTATTTATACTTAGAAGTTAGCATAATTAACAAAAATTAAATTTTAAAAAAAATATAACTTAACCATAATTATAAGAATAGTTTATATTTAAAAAGAAATTCAATTTTTGGTCCCCTACTTAAGATGAACATGTCCCCATTGTTAAAAACAATAGAGAGAATGAAAATATAGAAGTGAATAGATAATGTACACCATGTAAGACCTTAGGAAAAGAAGGCGAGTCAAGTTTGGCCGCTTAAATACCAAGCTTTTCCAAGGCAAATCCAATCCTAAACATATACATTTCTATTGCTACACTTCTTATTTTGCAATTTCTTCAATTTTATTGATGATTTCCACCTCTTATTTTATTATGCAAGAAATAAAAATCCTAATAGAACCTAATCTTAAAAACTTTAAATATCCTAAGAAAGAAAATAAAATAAAGTAAAGATCCCCCTTTTTATTTATTTGCAGATCCCTCAGAATCTGACTCATATTTTGCTTTATCGTATTTGTTTTTGCATGAATCACTTCGTTCCCTCTTTGATATTGGACTCCATGGTTCAACTATAAAATCTAGAAACTCAGGCACAAAAATAAAATGGGTCATGGAATATTTTCGTAAAAGTGCTTCTCATTGAGTCATCCCGTACTTTTGAATATCTCTAGTAAGCTTGTTGCTGCCACTGCATATGTTGCATTAGGTCCATCATCTTTGACAGTTCATTACGAAGATTTGGGCGAGGCGAATGAGTTCTGAATGTTGAGGTTGCCATGTCAGGTTCGATCATTGGTTCAATTGGTTCTGCCTTATCAGGGATTTCAGTTGACTGCATTGGTTCGATCTCTGTGGGATCTTCTTCTTCTTCTTTGGGATTCTCGCTCAATTTAACTCATTACTGCAGAACAAAATCTTCAGCTACTCGGTAGAGGTCCCAATCTATGATTGTGCCTTAGCTATAACATGTCTTCTTTACGTTTGCAAGAATTTTAGCTTTCAAGCACAAAATTGTTATTGTAAAGGGAAAGTATGCTGGTCTAGAACGTCTAGCGGCACAATTTCAAATTTCCCTTAGAGCGATTTTCCCACATCAATGGTCTTTGCAATTAATATTGAGTATAATAAGACCATTCACTATAATGAAATTGTGCTCCCATGTGAAATAGGCAAAAGTTGAACCGAATAAAATAAAACCATACATTTGCTAGTGGTGTCAAATATTCTTTGTAACAAGTGTGAGTTTCATGCTCTGACACAGTCCACTTAGAACTCGGAACTGTAAGTTCCTTGAGAATTTCTTATATTTTTTTGGCCTCAATATTTTCTATTAAGGAAGAATGTTCATCATCTTCAAAATCAGGTAAATCAAAGAATTCATTAATAGTGATTGAATTTATTGGTACCTTGATTCCTCAGACAGAGACTTCTGTTAATTTGCTTGAGGTCAAATTCGCATAAAATTTACGAACTAACTCTTCGTCTGCACTTGGTCTTTTCTTACAAAACACTTCCCAATTTAAAGCTTCAACAACTTGTCGAATGCTCGCCATGAAATTAGTATAGTTGTTTTCTTTTAGTGTAAAGCCTTCTTCTTGGAGCATTTTCTGATTTTTGAAGATGCTATCATATCTGCCTTTGGCTTCTTCACAATGGAATTTGTTTTGTGATTCTTCAACTTAGACAGAGGCACGAGTTCTTTTGCAATGCTTGATTAACCTGAACATGAGATGGAACAAATATTTTCTCAAAAAATCAATTTGCATAAAATATTAATAATTCAAGAAATTGAAAGACCAAATAATTAAATAAAGTTAAAATTTAGGAGAAAAATTTTCTTACCACCTTTGTATACAAATTAATGACTCAATAAAATAAATAAAATTTGAAGCAAAAGATTTCGATTGAGGATTGGTTGGAGGGTGATCGGTTGGTGAATCTACGAGGTGGAATGTTTATGGAAAAAGGGTGGTCGAATTGTTGCTTGAGGTTATGGCAAATTGCAACGAAGGTGTGGTGTAAGGGTGACAAGGGGCATGTGGCTAATGCAGTGGTGCGCACGACTTGAGGTGAGGAGTAGCAACAGCACGCAAAGGCTTGAGGCCAACAACGACGTGCGAAGGCTGGAGCTTGTGCGTCGGCTAGGGGCAGGAAGTAGTAAGGACTTGCAGTCTTCAGTAGCCACAGCGTACGAGCAGGGCTGGCATGAACAACAGGGCACGAGCAAGATAGGTAGGAGCTGATGCGGGAGCTATTGGGCGGTGCATGCAATGGTAGCTGCTAGTGATGCTATCGCCAGTTTTCGATGATGGTAGGATGTATAGAGAGGTTGGTTTGATAGATGGTTAGTGGTGTAAATAAGGGATGAAGGTAGTATTTCAAGTGATAGAAGGGAAGAGTTTAACTTGAATTCTTAAAACAAAATAATACTAAATTATTATAAGTCCTAATGTCATATAAAGTAAATAACAATTAATAAATAATATAATTTATATTAATTTATTATTTTCTATTACTTCATTTATTAAAATAAAAACTCTTAAATAAAAAATTAAAGCAATTCTAATCCTATTTAAAGTTGATAGCAATTAATATATATTATATAAAATATAATTAGTTGTTAGTTATTATCATCTTATGTATTAAAAATTAAATTAAAAACTTTTATTTTAACTGCTTTTAAAGATATTTACAAAAAGAGACAACTAATTTCAATATTTACAAGAAGAACAACCAAATTTTGCAAATAATTCAATTAAGTACCTAAACTTTAAGAAAATTTGAAAATTGACTTGTAATTAAAACTTGGATAAAAATTTACCCTTTTATGTGAGAAATAAACAATTTATTTTACCATTTAGGAAATAATTTCTCAAAAGATTATGTTAAAATTAATTCCCAGGAAAGATTGGAGGGGTCACAAACAGTCTTGCTTAAGTTCCAATCTCCTAGATAGAATTTATTTTAATATACTAATCCAGAAAATATAACCTAAGTCATTTATTTAAAAGAAAAAGAGAAAAAATAAGTATCCTATAAAATGAACGAGACTTTATCCCGCTCAATTTTATCCCCCCAATAATGTTTCAAGCACTGAGCATGAACTCAGAAGTTACCTCCCTTATCGTGAAGTTCAACAACCTTGTATGGGAAGACTTGATGAATAGTGAATGGACTGGACCAACGTGATTTTAGCTTACCTGGAAAGAACCTTAATCTGGAATTGAACAACAAAACTTGTTGACGTGCTTTAAATTCTTGGATTCGGATGTGCTTATCATGTCATCTCTTTAATCTCTCTTTGAATAGCTTGGAATTTTCATATGAGAAAGTTTGAAATTCTTCTAACTCGTTAAGTTGAAGCACCCGTTTCTCTTTTGTAAGCTTGGGATCTAAGTTTAGCTGTTGTAGAGCCCAATAAGCTTTATGTTCTAACCCTAAGGGCAAATGACAGGCTGTCCCAAAGACCAACCGATAGGGAGACATCCCTAAAGGTGTCTTGTATGCTGTCCTATAAGCCCAAAAAGTGTTACGTAGTCTTTTGGACCAGTCTAGTTGGTTTGGAAAAACTACCATCTCAAGTATACCTTTTATCTCTTTGTTTGCTAGTTCAGCTTGTCCATTCATCTACGGATGGTAAGCTGTGGCAACCTTGTGCTTCACTCCATGTTTATTGAGTAACCATTTCAACCATTTGTTCACAAAATTGGACTCCTCATCACTAATGATAGCCTTAAGAGTTCCAAACCTTGTGAACACATGTTTCTACAAAAACTTCATCACAACATTGGCATCGTTCGTCAGATATGCCTCAACCTTAACCCACTTAAATAAGTAGTCTACTGTTACCAATATATATTTGTAACCAAAAGAAGGAGGGAATGCACCAAGAAAGTCAATACCCTAAACATCGAATAATTCTACCTCAATGATGTTTTTTCGGGGCATCTTATTTTTGTTGATGATGTTTCCAACCCTCTGGCATCAATCACAACTTTTTATGTAGGCATACGTATCTTTGAATAGTGTTGGCCAAAAGAATCTGACTTGCAATACTTTGGCCGTAGTACATGTATCTCCAAAGTACCCCCACTTGAAGTCGTGTGACAATGATATAAAATCTTCTGTACCTCATTTTCTGCCACACATTTCCTGGTCATTTGATGTGCACACTTTTTGAACATGTATGGCTCTTCCCAGAAATAGTATTTCACATCGTGAAGAATCATACATCAAACCATAAGCTTAATAGTTAGCAAAATCAACAAACCAAGGGGTATTATGGACATGATTTACCTTAAGTATGCGCTCGTCTGGAAATGTCTCCTGAATAGGTATAAGTGGAGAATTTCCTTCTTCCAGCTTTAATCTAGATAAGTGATTTGCTACTTGATTTTTTACCCCTTTTTTATCTTGAATTTCTAGATCAAACTCTTGGACTAGAAGTACCCAACGGATCAATCTTGACTTGGCATCTTTCTTAGCAAGTAAATATTTAATTACCAAATGACCCGTATAGATAGTCACTTTGGTACCTATAAGATCAGATCGAAATTTGTCAAAAGAAAATTCAATAGCAAGTAACTATTTCTCTATTATCGTATAATTCAATTGAGCCCCCTTCAGAGTTTGACTTGAATAGTAGATGGGACACAAAACTTGTTCCTTCATTGGCCCATCACAGCTCCTATCGTGAAGTCACTTGCATCACACATCAAATCAAATGGAAAATCCAAATCCGATGTGACGATAATGGGTGCTGAAAGTAACCAATTCTTCATATCATTAAAAGCTTTCAAACATTTTTCATCAAAATTAAATATCGTGTCCTTCTCCAATAATTTACATAAGGGTTTAGCGATTTTGAAGAAGTCCTTGATAAATCTTTGGTAGAATCCGACATGTCCTAAAAAGCTCCTAACACCCTTAAGAGATGTTGAAAGTGGGAGTTTCTCGATAACATCTACCTTTGTTTTATCTACCTTGATTCCATGTCTCGTTATTCGGTTCTCCAGAATACCTTATCGTACCATGAAATGACACTTTTTTTCCAGTTGAGTACGAGCTTTGTTTCTTCGTACAGCCTTAGTACCTTGGCTAGATTAGCTAACCAATCATCATAAAAGTCTCCAACCACTGAAAAATCGTCCATTAAAACTTCCAAATACTTTTCATCCATGTTAGTAAAAATAGCTATCATACATCTTTGAAATGTAGCAGGTGCATTACATAAACCAAATGGCATGAATTTAAATGCAAATGTACCGTACGGGCATGTGAATATAATTTTGTGTTGATCTTCTGGTGCTACTGTAATCTGATTGTATACTAAGTAACCATCGAGAAAATAGTAATAGTCTCACCCCATAAGTTTATCCAGTATTTGGTCCAAAAACGACAAACGAAAATGATTTTTCCTACTCGTATTGTTCAATTGTCCCTTTCTCGTCATCATCTAAAATGATTTTATGCATGCAAATGGATGGGCTAATATCACATATATCGACTAAGGTCCATCCAATAGTCTTCTTGAATTGTTTCAACACTAAAATGAGTTTTTGTTTCTACTTTTCAGTGAAATTTATTGAAATAATCATAGGAAAAGTCAAAACATTACCTGAATAAACATATTTTAAGTGTAAGGGAAGTACCTTAAGTTCTAATGTAGGTGGCTCCTCGATTGCCACTTTTGGTTAAACATAATATCTTCTTTCTAATTCCAATGATTCAAAATGGGATTACAGACTAAATCCCTTCTCGTTAGCTTCTAGCAAAGCTAAGGTTCCCTTCCCCTCTTCATCACTTGGAGGGCCTGACATCAAAACTTGTTCCAATGGGTCCTCAACAGAGCTGATTCTTATTATTTCGCTAAATCCTTTAACTTATGTATTGCAGAACAGTTATCAACCGTGTTAGGGAATCGTATAGACTTAAAAACATTAAAAATTACCTGATCGTCCTGAACACGCATAGTAAGCTCGCCCTTCTGCACATCAATAAGGGTCCTTCCAGTTGCTAGGAAAGGCCTTCCTAAGATGATTGACAATTCTTTATCTGCTACAATGTCTAAAATAACAAAGACAGTAGGAAAAATAAATTTGTCTAACGTACCAATACATCCTCTATTTTTCCTTTTGGATTTTCTAAATATTGATCTGCTAATTGAAGTGTAACCGTAGTAGGTCTAACTTCACATATCCCTAACTTCTTAAATATGGACATGGGCATTAAGTTGATGCTTGCACCCAAATAACATTGTGCTTTGCCACAATAAGTTGCTCCAATGTTGCCAGGTATGGTAAAACCTCCAGGGTCCATCTTTGGGGGTAGTTTATTTTGAAAGTATGCATTGCATTCCTTTTCCAGAGCTACCGTATCAAAATTTCCAAGTCTCCATTTCTTGGACAGGATATCCTTCATGAATTTGGCGTAATTAGGCATCTGCTCAAGTGCTTATACTAACGGAATGTTGATGTGAAGTTGCTTGAGTACATCTAGGAATTTCTTGAACTGGACTTCCTGCTTCTGCTTTAAAGTCTTTAAGCGTGGATGATTTTTAAGTTGAACTAGCTAATTCATTTATGGCAATTCTTCATCTAAAGAAGTTGTTAGTTTGTCAGAATTGACTAGTTTAGAAGTTACCTTATCTGGTTTTGTAGATTCTGGTTCCGATGAAGTTGGGATTTCAACACTTGGTTGAACATCCATTGAATCTTGAGCATCAGTTGACTCGTCTTCAACTTCAACAGTGTTAGACTCTAATGTCTTTCCGCTCTTCAAAGTCAATGCTTTACAATGCTCTTTTATTAGATTTCTTGGATTTTTCATATCACTAGGCAGAGCATCTTGTGGTCGATTCCTAAGTTCAGTAGTAAGTTGATTCACTTAATTCTCTAAATTTCTTAAAGTGGCATCATTCTTTGCCACATATGTCTTCAATAGGTTCTCTAAGCCATTGAAAGGTTCAACTTGAGTTGGTTTCTGAACTTGTTGGGTAAAAACAGGTGGTTGGGTTAGTCTAGGTTGTGCATAAGTGTTATTGGTTTCAGGCCCTTGGTTACTCTAAGAAAAATTAGGGTGGTTTCGCCAATATGGGTTATAAAAATTAGATTATAGTCCTTGCTTTCCTCGGTTTTGGCTTTGCTTACCCATGTAATAGATGGATTCTGGGTTTGATGGACATTCTTCGAACAAGTGCCCTTCCTTACAATAAACCAGGCTACAGTCTCAAATTGATTTGGTGGCTGAGTTGCAAAATTATTAAACCCATTAGTAGTAAAGTTTTTAAGCATTGAGTATATCGCAGATACCTGAGATGCAAGTGAAGTGAGAGCATTCACTTCATGTACTCCAGTGACTCGTCTTCCAGATTCTACTCGATTTGTTGGTCATTGGTAATTGTTGTTGGCAATCCTCTCGATGATTTCAAAAGCCTCGTTATAAGACATAGAAAAGAGAGCACCGTTAGCAGAAGCATCCATTACCATACCATTATAGAATGTCTCTAATTAGATGTAATGAGGGATTCCATGATGAGGGCATCTTCGTAATAGGTCTTTAAACCTTTCCCATGCCTCATAAAAAGACTCATCATGAAAGGTATTGATCTCATTCCTCAACTTAGCATTCTTGGTATGTAGGAAGCACTTCATAAGGAATCGTTCTGCTAACTCTTGCCATATGGTAATAAAATTTGGTGGTAATGAGTTCAACCAGGCTCGGGATCTATCCTTTAGTGAATATGGGAATAACTTTAATTGCAATACATCTTTGGGTTCTTCAGCTAATTTGAAAGAATCACCCACCTTCACAAACAATCCTAAGTGAAGGTGAGGATTTTCGATAGGCATTCCACTGAGTTGGCCCACTGTCTGAAGCATCTGAAACATGACTGGCTTCAGCTCAAATTGTTGTGCCTCGATTTCTGGTCAATGAATACTCAGATTAAGCTCATGATACACTGGTACAACATACTATCTTAGAGCTTTATCCCTATTATTAACAATAAGGATAGGATTCTGAGCATGGTTTGCTCTACTTCCTTGATTCGAATTTTCAAAGTTCATCTCTTCAGTCCTTCTCTAATTTGCTTATCTTCTTCTTTGTTGAAAAATCCATTCAATCTCAGGGTCTACGGGGAGTAAGTCGATAATTCTATCTATACTCATAAACACCTAAACCAATCATAGAAAAATAATGGAACTAAAATTAAACTGGAAAATAAACCAAAATGCAAAATTATTAAATTCACAAATAATAACTTTTAAAACAGTCCCCGACAACGACGCCAAAAACTTGGAATGGCATAAAATGTGCAAGTGTACACAATCACAACAAGTAATAAAGTGACAAGTAAATGTGGCGTTATCGTACCTACAGGGATTGTGAAAGAAAAATAATTATGAAATGTAAATCAAACACTTTGGTGATGAGAAAAAAATGTTGTTTTGAAGAAATGATTTAAAAATTAAAAATTAACTAAGTAATAAAAATAAAAAGTAAAAATTCCAATGCACGATTTCAAAAAGATGAGTTTTAATCAATATGACATAAATGTTTTAGGTCAATTACATTCCTTAACTTAGAATTACTAAACTCATGTTCATGTTGTTGTGGAGTTTCTAAAGGGACCCCATTCCTATGTGCATGATTCTTTACAAACGAAGCTCATTGATCCAACAGAGTTTGACATTGTCCCTCCTCAAGTTCCTTGTTCTATAAATCCTGCAACCACAGGACAAACCTCTGTAGGTCCCAAAAGAACTTAGTGAGTCTCATATCTAAATTACTTATACTTAGATTGTAACACCCTAACCCGTATTTGTCATCAGATTAGGGTTACAGAGTATTACCAATCAACCAAAAATCATACAACATCATAACATATAAATGAACTAAAGATGTTCATATACATTTTGTCCTTCAAACGAGCCTTCGAGGCCCTAAAAATAGCTTAAAAGCAATTCAGGACTAATTTGAAACAAATAGGAAGTTTAAGAAAAAAGTGCAAAAAATGGAAAACAGGGGTCACAAGGCCGTGTGACATCACCCCGGGCCGTGTAACTTTCGAAAAAAGGACACATGGCCATGTCCTCACCCGTGTGACTCACTGAGTAGGGTCACACGGCCATATCACACATCGTGTAGCTCTCTAAGTTGCCACACACGTCTGTGTGTCAGGCTATGTACCTCATTGACTTGAAACACTAAGAAACTCTCAGATGACACACGGCCGTGTCGCTAAGCCGTGTGTGTCACATGACCGTGTGACAGCTCATATCCTAGGTCATGTAAACCCAAAATTTACCTAAAAATCAAACCATTTCAAACCTAATTATTCAAACCATTTATGTACACATTCAAGGGGTTCAAACACCATTCAAACATACATAAAGCATGTCATTTCAATAATCTTAATTTTCCTAACCAATGTGTCATTCAAGACACCACAATTGCATCCAAGCATCATTTACCTAAACGTGTCAAAAAATGCCATATTTCCAAGCACAATAGCATAGTTCAATTAACTACCAAACATACCAAAAGTGACTATTATCAAGCCATTTCAACCATACCAAAATAACTTTATATGCATGCACATAAAAGAGACCAAAGTAATAGTCCATTTTTCAATGGTGTTAGAAACAGTGGTTTCGGGGCCACAAATTCGACGAGTAAGCTTGTAAATATTATTATTTAATATTTACGAGTCAAATATGGTTTTAAAAAGGTTTTAGATATGGTAATTTATGTTATATGAATGATTAATTAGGTTCAAGTGGTATGACACTAAAGTTAAGTGATTTTAGAAAATGGGGTATTGGGACATCATTTCTATAAATCGAGCTGTAAATATTTATAAAAATATTTATGGAGTATTATTAAGGTTGTATTGAGATCTCGTTAAGAAATTTTAATGTTTAAATCGTTAATTAAGCAAAAAAGACTAAATTATAAAAATGTGAAAGTTGAATTCTACTAACTAAAGATGTTTAATAGCTATGATAAAGTAAATTCATAGACTAATATGGTAAGTATACCATATTATAAATGAGTGGGCGGTTGGTAATTATTATTATTTAGTTTATATGATATATTTTAATATTAATAAGTTTTATAATAAGTAATAAATAAAATAAAAGAAAGGTAAAAACATATATTGTTATGTTCTTCTTTTGGAGTATGAGAGGTTTGGCCAAACAATCTTTGATGCATGTGGGAGATTTTCAGGTCTGTTTCTAATAATTTTTAAGTTTTTGATATCGTTGCAATTAGGTCCAGCTAGCCCCTAACTTCATTTTTGAAACTGTTAAGGATTTTGAATGTTGCCACGGGCGTGTGTCTTAGTCATGTGTGAAACATGGGCGTGTGTCTCAGCCATGTGTGAAACACGGGCATGTGCCTCAGCCGTGAGTGACACACGGCCATGCGACACAGTCGTGTTTCCCCTGTAGGTTTTAAAGGCATTCAAGTCAAGCAGTTAAACGGCCTAGCACATGGTCTGGTACACGGGCGTGTGGCTTGGCCGTGTGACCCAACTCAGAGAGTTACACAGGCACGAACACGAGCTGGGACATTGCGGTCTGTCCCTATTTCAATTGTTACACACCCTGAGACATGGGCGTGTATCTCAACCGTTTGAATCACACGGCCGTGTGACCCCTACAGTTCAATTTTTCTAACCTTTTCATAAATGTTTCAAATGTTTTCGATTTAGTCCCGAATTATTTCTAAAGTGTTTCTAAGGTCTGGAGGGCTCGTTTAAGGGACAGTATGCATGTATATGAAAATTTTATATCATGTTTATGTTGAGATGTGAAATGTATGTTTTAAAGTTACGTTCTCATGGTAATGCTTCGTAACCCTATTTCGACGAAGGATACGGGTCAAGGTGTTACATTTAGTGGTATCAGAGCTACGATTTAGTCGGTTCTTGGACTGAACGTAGCATGTATAAAGTCTAGAAATACATGTTATTATATAACATGTGATAGTGTGATGCCTCCTGACTCTGATGATATTTGTTTCACTTATAGATAAAGATGTTTTCCAAGTGAGCTAATTCTGATAATGCTGAAAGAGATACTCAAGTATCTGATTAAAATGTTGCTATTGATGGGCAGACACTCATAAAGGTAAGAGGAGAGGTTCATAAAGTTATGTTGATAATCAAAGTTATGTTTGATGTGTATATATGAGAATCATATTTAGAAGCTTTATGATCTCCACCTGTTCACCCTCAAAGTCTTATACAATGGAATTTCAACAATATTTATGTTGCTTAAGTCTGGAAAAAAGGAAATAGATGAGAGCAACGGTTAATTGAGCAATAATGTGGTCAGAGCCGAAAATCGGTTAACGAGTAAAGAAAAAGTTATTCATTGGTAATCTATTTTGTTAGGGATGGTATCTAAAGAACAGGTTAACCGGATTTCATGTGAATTAGCTTAGTGGAACGGGATAATGTGCGATCATCGGTGACTTTAGTAGTCAGTGGGATAGTGTTTGAACTGTAAATATATCTGAATGCAGATGTTACGACTGAGTATCTTACACCGATCTCCTCTAGGTATTCTAAATGTTCTTTTATCTTCAGAGACAAATATTAGACAGAGGTATTGTTAGTCTGGTTGATTAATGATCGACATTGCTCTATTTTTCTTAGGCATTCTACTTCATTATGTTTGGTAGAAGATTGGACGATAAGACTCATATGATGCTATTTTTCTACTTCTACTGGTTGTTGCTCTACTTTATATATATATGCAATTTATGTTGTCTCTGTCACAACTGGCTCTAATGCATATGAGCGGTATACTTTTTCTAGATTTTCTTTGGGGTATCATCGATCTCTTTATTATTTAATATGGGTTATATTCTCAGAAATTCAATAAAGCTTTACATCTTGGACTTCATTATCTTGGATTTCTTATCATTCTTATTGTTTATTATATCAAATATAGTTCATCTGTAAAAGATATATATTGGCTTAAGATAATTATATATGTTACGAATATAATTCTTGGCTGAATCATGGAGCATGTTGATACAAATCTCAGCTTTATAGATGACATGTTGCTGCACTTATTGTTGTTGGAATTATATTGAGTTTTCTTATTTGCTTTGAGGTGCATTATTAGTACTTGAGACATTGTTTTAGCTATATGGTTGTAGCATTTATCTTATTAGAGAACAGGGTTCAGTTTGAAGAAGGTTTTTGGAGGAAGGAGCAAAATTATTCTTCTAATTCATCTGATGGTTATGGCTCCGGTATGGTTCAAAGCTTTAATGTTAATAATTGAAATAGTTTCATTATATATCCCATTTCTAGCTTTCATGAATGGGATAGGTAATGACAAAAGTATAGACGGTGGAAGATCGAGCTTACCCTTGCATATTGGTTCTCATTACTCGGGTAATCTCGAATTATGTCAACTAGTCATAACAAGATGTCATATTTTCAATGAGTTAATGCATTTTGTGGTGATCTTTGGTTGATATTATGAGCAAAGTATGATAAATTGTATGTCTGCGTTATTTTGACATCAAGAAGAAAGAATTATCCTGAAATGTTATTATCCTATTATTAAAATTGACTCATTTGTTTTAGTCAGAACAGATTAATCAATTGAAAACTTAGTTGAGTAGAATGTATTTGAGTTTATTGTATGAATTCACAAGCAAATCGATGGGTAGTCAAGATGGAAAATTCATATTCTAGAAGACATGATACATGGATATATCAATAAGATCAGTTATAATAAAAAAATGTTATATGGGTTAAAGTCATCTCGATAGCTGCAGCTATCACACTTGTATTTAAATGATATTGTTTGAAGTTTTTCATGAAATGAAACGTTTATCAGTTGAAGGTAACAGATGCAAATGTATTGGAAACATCAGTTAGAGTCTGTTATGAAAATTACGAACTTTAGCTAAACGTTATGAATTGTCTAGTGTGCCAGGAATTTGATAATCTGGGTTTTCAGTTATGTTTCGACAGATAATTGCTGGGAATTTCTCGGTAGTTATGCTACTAATGATAAAGTTGTGAAGGAGAGCATCATATATGTTCAATTACGTCAAGGTATAGTAACAAGTTCTAATATGAGTTTTCATTGGAGACGAGTTATGATTTATTTTGTTTATGGACTACCATTGAACATGTGAGAGAAAGTCTTGACTTGATGGCTATTATCAGGTGAGAAATTTCGAGGACAAAATTTTCATAAGCGGGGAGAGTTGTAATGGCCCATTTTATAGTGGTGTCAAAAATAGTGGTTTCAGGGCCACAAATCCATAAGTAAGCTCGTAAATATTATTGACCTTAGAGGTCGAATGAGGCCTAAGGGTGAGCTAACGTACTTTGTGAGTGTATAGGAGACCACTAAAAGGCGTGCTAAACTAGTACTGATCACTATGTCGCAACACGGAGGGTTCAATGTTGCAACATAGGGAGCAAAACGAAGAAATCATGAAACTGCCTTCGATGTCGCGACACAGACTAGTGGTGTTGTGACTTACCCCTAAGGATATCCCATGAGAAGTACACAGACTGCTATGTCACTACATTAGTCTTGGTGTGTCGTGACATCGACTCTGGAATGGAAATTAACTACGAAACAGGGATGTTTTGGTTTGCACAATCAAACCTAAAGCTCGAGAATGTCATCTAACCTAAGATTAAGGATGACGGCCACTTAGAATCTATAAATAGGCTCCTTTGGCACATGTTATGGACAACATTCACTTAGTCTAAAATTCTTCCTTTAATTTTAGTATTAAGTTTCTCTTTTCTTAGGTTTTAGTTTTATTCTGTTTTGTGTTTTCTTTCAAGAGATTTGAATTGTGAAGATGATCAACTTCTGTGGATCCGCGTTTAATTTTAATACAATTAGACTCTTTTGTAAACTCTATATTCTTGATTTATTTGATATGCTTTATCTTTACATCGATTTTATACTATCTATGAAAGTTATGAAAAACTAATCCTTCTATAGGGGATTAGCGAGTAGAGGTATGATATATTAATTGTTTTATAAGGTTACTCAACGAATCAACTGTTTAGGAAAGGAAGAACGTGAAACAAACCCTAGGCCTGACAGCCCCGAGAAGTCATCGAGGTGAGAATTAACCCAAAATTTGTATGGCCCATCTGTTAACACCTTCATCCCAAGCCAGTCTGGACTGTGAGGTAAGAAGATAAGTAGTCATTACTGACTCATTATGTTAGTGGAAGATCAGATGATCCTGCTAGGTTATCGACTAGTTGATTGACGAGGAAACCGAAAAGACAGTTGGTTGGAATTGCCGAAGCGGGCTAATCAACCATAATAAGATTTGATTTATTCTACTTTTTTATCTCTTGAATTTTATCCTTTTATGTTATTTTGTTATTGTAACACCCCGAATTTTGGGCCTAGAAGAAATAGGTTTTGAACAAGGGAACAGATAGGAAACTGCACATAAATATTTAGTTGTGCAAGGAAGTAACATAAATGAATGTCTGCTTCAGTGGTTAAGAGATTTAGGAGTGCTTGGAAGTGTCTGAGAAGTGAGGGGTTCAAGCCTTGGCTTATACAAAAAAATTTTATTTTAAGTGAATAAAATCCTTGGATCTAGATAGTAGGTTCTTAAAGTATTGTGGTTGAAATATGATACAAAGGAGTTGTTGGTCTAGTGGTAAGGGGCGTGTGGAGTGTACATGGGGTATAAGGTTCGAGTAGTGGGGCATCAAAAAGGGAGTATTTATTTTGCTGCCTAATTCGTGTGAATGGTAGAGTTGGATTGAGGTACTGCTAAATGGAGTTTGAATTGGTCATAGAGAGAATTGAAGAGGGATATTTGGAGAGATTTTAGGAGAAAAAATGTGGGATTGAGGGAATATCTGATTTTAATTAATTTTTTCCCAAATTCGATTTCATTTTTTTCCCAGAATCCCTTCAACAACTCTGACGTTACTCTCTTCCTCCTCTACCATCTTTCCTTTTCGTTTTTTTCCTATGCCTCCATAGCCGAATTCTGCCCTTTTTTTTACCCACATCTTTTGTTTCGTTTTCTCTTGACTTCAATCTCCCTATGTTGCTGCTGAAATCTCTTCTCTTTTCTGTTGGCGATTGCTTCTCCTTGTTTCTACTGAAACTCCCCTTCATTATCTCTTTTTCGTCGATTTCTTCCTTAAACGGTCTTCTGCCTTTTCAATGTTGGTTGCGCTGGTGGGTAAGTCTTTTGGTAAGAAGGCTATGCCTCACTTGATTTGGAGAAGTTTCATTTATTATTTATTTTTTGAGAGGTTCCTAACTCTCCGTTGTGTCGAATTTTGTTGTGGTAGCAACAAATCGTAACGAGCGGGGCTTTCCTACTAGATAGTTCTTTTCATCTTTCAGAATGGTTTGGGTAAGCAATATATTTTGAGATCGTTTGTTGTTGGCTTAATGGTAGTAGTTGAAGTCATGATTGATTTTGGCATGGGATTGTCGTTCTCAGGTGTTGTTCACATTAGGAGCGTTTGCATACAAAAAATCGTGTCAGGTGTGTAAACACCCCATTCAACTATAGAACGACAAAAAGCCAGAAATACGACATTTGAGACCACACAGGTATACGATCGCTCGTGTGGGCCGTAATGGGCTTGGGCCGTAATGGGCCACGTTGGCCGAAATGGGCCGTGTGGGCTCGATAGGCTTGTGGGCCCTACATGGATGAAATCCACGATTTAAGGAAAATACTACACTGGGCTATGTGGATTCCATAGCCGTGGCAAAATCTGGGTTGAGCGGACCGCACGAGTGTGTGAGCCCATTAGGGCCAAGTATTGGGCCTTGGGCCCATTTACACTTTTATGACCATTTAGGTTACATGAGTCGCTCGAGGCGACTGCAGACCTTTCGAGAGGTCAATAAATGATCGAATTACCCCCACAAGGTAAAATGACAGAATTACCCTCATAGGGTAGAATGACTAAAATACCCCTATAGGGTAGAATAACCGAAATACCCCCATAGGATAAAATGACCGAAATACCCCCATAAGGCAGAATTACCAAAATACCCCATAAAATGGAATGACCAAAATACCCCCACAGGGTAAAATGACCAAAATACCCCTATAGGTTAAAATGACCGAAATACCCTTATAGGGTAAAATGACTGTTATACCCCTAGGAGATGAAATGACTGTTATGGAAATTAAATGCAAAACAGGGGCGTTTTATTTTGTGCAATCAAACTTAAAGCTCAAGAACGTCAGCTAACCTAAGGTTAAGGACGACGGCCACTTAGAATATAAAAATAGGCTCCTTTGGCAAATGTTATGGACAAAATTCACTTAGTTTAGAATTTTTTATTTAATTTCAGTATTAATTTTCTCTTTTCTTAGGTTTTAGTTTTATTTTGATCTTTGTTTTCTTTCAAGAGATCTGAATTGTGAAGACGATCAACTTCTGTAGATTCGTGTTTAATTTTAATATAATCAGGCTCTTTCATAAACTCTATATTGTTGATTTATTTTATATGCTTTCCATTTACATCGATTTTATATTGTCTATGAAAGCCATGAGGAACTAATCCTTCTATAGGGGATTAGCAAATGAAGGTATGATCTATTAACTATTTTGTAGGGTTACTCAACAGATCAACTGTTTGAGAAAGGAAGAACGTGAAAAAAACCCTAGGTCTGACAACCCTGGGAAGTCATCAAGGTAAGAATTAACCCAAAATTAGGATGGCTCATCAGTGAGCACCTTTACCCAAGCTAGTCTGGACTACGTGGTCTGAAGATATGTAGCCATTACTGACTCATTATGTTAGTGGAAGACCGGAAGATCCTGCTATGGTATCGACTAGTTGATTGATGAGGAACCCGAAATGAAAGTTGGTTGGAATTGCTGAAGCAAGCTAATCACTCATAATAAGATTTGATTTATTCTACTTTTATATCTCTTGAATTTTATCCTTTTATTTTATTTTGTTATTATTACTCTAAAAACCCTGAAAAAAACCTTTATTTATGTTTATTCATAATATAGTTTATTTAAAGTACAAATTATATCTATGGGCATATAGGTTAGAATTAATGTAATACTAGTCTCCCTTGGGTACGATCCTCAGAATACTTACGAAGTGTTTTGTTGTAAACAAACTATATTACAACCTGACCCATATACTTGTGGACACTGCCTCAAATTCTATTTATTTTGTAGTAATTTTCACACTCTGGACGTTAGTACGTCCGGAAGCGGTCAATAAACCTTAATTCATTTGCCTGTGCATCAGGCATTACTTGTACGTCATCTCCCGTGACTATTTCTTGCTGGGTTACTACCTATATTCCCGATTGATTTCCACGAATACTATTCTAGCAGTCTTTTTCCACTCGCATTATGTTCCCCATTCATTGGCAGATTCCTTCAGCCGCTGGCTTCCTATTTCGCCTTATACTTCCACTTTCCTTTTAACCCTTTTTCCTTGTTTGTAAAATTTCTTACGATTATTGTCCTAATTGACCTCCCATGTTTATTGCCCCGACGGACTACACCATGTTTAGTGTCCCGGTGAACTACCATAGTCAAGATATGGTCTTACACCTCATAATCCCTATGTTTCCTCTCCCAAAAGACTACACTGTGTTTACCGTCCCGCAGAGTACTTCGTTTTCATAACCAAACTATGGTCTTACATGTTAGACCTCTTTTGAGGTGTCCCCCTGAAGAATCCTACAGCAGTCGCGGTGTCACCCTGAAGGACCTTACAACTGTCGCAGTGTTGCCCGATAGAGCCTGCTAATGGCCCTCGCAGTGTTGCTCTATGGAACCTTATAACTGTCGATATTGATTTTTCTTGAATCTACCTTGATGCTCGAACACCGAAGTGTCCCCCCACAAGTCCTGGAGCGTCACACATCGCGGTTTACTCCCAAAAAACCCAAATGGAAAAATCTTAATGGAATTCAACTTTCTCCTATTCCTCCACCCATTTCTCCATCTCACTATTCCTAACCTTGATGCTTGAACACCTCAGTGTCCCCTCCACAAGGCCATGAACTTAACACATCACAGTTTGCAAACAACAACACCATATGGTGGTATCTAACAAAAATTTCCATTTCCCAAATACTAACTTCATCTAAACCCTTAAAAAATTCTCGTCTGTATTACACAACACATACAAATAGGCATTTTACACAATTCATGATCATTTGAACATGGCGTATGCTACTTTACAAGCATAAGGATACAACCTTCTCTTTCATAACGACATACTAACGGATACCTATAAACTTACTCAACCTTACGTATACAAGCATTTTCAAACAACAGAGTTTACGCATCATCATGGAACTCATACTAGATTTAACACACTCTTGTCAAACAAACAACATCTCAGAGTTGGATTGTAAAAACTCACCTAATGTTTCTTTACCTACCCAGCTTAGCCTTTCCTGAAAGCCAGAGCTTCCTTTCTATTGATAACTAAGCATTACAACCAAGACCATAAATTAAACATAGAGCATTTTTCAATGTAAAATTTAGTTTTCCAAAATCATGCAAGATGCCTAAAATGGTTTTGAAATCCCTTAATCTTGTTTACTAAACCTTACGTACACCGAGGGACTTAGAACCTTACCAGCTTTATGGTTCTCTACTTTTTTTACTCAAACTTCATGATTGTTGTTCCATGCAGAGCTTCCCATAACTATCTCTTCTTTAAGGCAACCCAAGGAAGAAGATGAGGAAGAGAAGAAAATGAAATAGAAGGGGGAAGAATTCTCCCCAAAAAGTAATTAAATTAAGGGCACAATCCACTTGATAATCCACTTGACACATTTTGCAAATTGGCAATCTACAGAGAAAGGGAAAGCAATGGGGTAAGCATTTTGAATGCTCAGTAAGTACATAGGTATTAAACAACAACTTACCTCCATTTACAATTTAATATGATAAGCTATTAGCTTGGCAAGTTTACCTAAACATGGCAACCACATATCAACAAAATGAGTTCAACATATAACCATATCATATAGTAATTCAAACATAAAACATTCAAATTCACTTATAATCAACATTACAATGACATTCAAAATCATATTTATACCATTTTCCTAATTGAATCGATTGATTTGTCACATTCTTATATCAGTCCTCTAGACTTGTATATCAAGTTTGCATAATCTTTTGTATACTATTGAAATTCATATATTTTAACTCTTCTTTTAAGAATTATTTCATAAAATATAAATTCAATTGATACACCATTATCAACTTTACATTTTATATCCTATTAACCTTACTCGGACTCAAACGAATACACAAATCCAACTAACACACCAATTTAACACCTAGTGCCTAATCAGGCAAATCCAAAGTAAATAGTTTTCACCCAGCGCTCATCAGTATAACCGAAGTAAAATTTGTGCCCAGCACTCATCGAAACATAGTCGAAGTAACTCGTGCTCTGTCTATCCTATGGCATGCCAACTATATCTGACTCTACTCAAACAGTTAATAGGGTAACCTATAATCCAATTTCATTATAAGTTTTATTCCCATTCTGTCAATATCAATAGCATCAATTCTTCAATCAAAATATCATTTCATACATAGCATCGCATGATTCATCTCAATTCCAAGCAAATTTCACAATTTTACCAAGTTATACTATTTTTAATTTTATTCAATTAAATCTTTTATCTCGATAATCAATCAAATTCATACCAATATGATTCAATCAATCATAAAACTATAAATTCATTAGATATCTCAAATTTCAATTTACCATATTCAATTTATCAATCAATTTATCATTTCTTTACGATTTAGTCCATATCTCACATTTTTTACCAAATTGCAAACAATTCAAATTACTATCAAACATTAAAAAAATTGTAATTAAAATATTTAAAAATTTAAATACAATCATATCATATGAAATTACCTTAAAAAATCAGCAATTAAGTTAGAAATTCAAGGACTATTCAATAATTTTGTCTTTTCTTCGATTATTTTCGATTTGGTCCAATTTCCTATCTGTACAATTATTCAATTAAATTTATCAATTCTAAATATTTTATAACATCTTTTTATAAGTATGAATCAACTCAATTTTCATTTTCTGAATGTCCCCTAAATTTTTTCATTTTATTCAATTTAGTCCCTAAAATCGAATTTGCAATATCTTTCAAATTTCATGTTCAATTTCAAAACTGATCTCAATTACATTCTTCTAAAACTCCCTACTATCAATAATTATAGAAGTTTTACACCAATTTTGAAATTTATACACTTTAGTCCATTTGTTAAAAGACTAGCAATTAAACCTTACAAACTAGTCTCTTTTCACTTCTAAGCTTAAAATCTACCAAATTTAGTACCAATTTCTTCAAGCATTCATGAATTAAAAATTTTATAAACTTTAAAAGTTTTTCAAATTAGTACATGAGCTAGCTAAATAAGCTCCCACGACCTTAAAAACATGGAAATTACAAGAAAAATAATTAAAATTAGCTTACAATTGAATGACCAATTGTTGAACCTTACGAAAGCTTTTCCCCCTATTTTTTCTTGAAGTTTCGATGAAAGAGATGAAGAATAAGATGACATCCATTTTTTTTAATTTTTATACTTTGATTACTAATTAATTAATCATAATTAACTTAATTAAATTTGAATTAATTAACACTAAGCATAATTAATAAATTAGGTGGATTATTGTGTATTGTTGCATTCACTCTTGGGAATAGAGCAAAACTAGTAGAACGACTTTCATGATTTTTTATTAATAGCTGATTATTTTGCTCAACCACCAAAGTGAATGAGATTAATTTGGAGTATTTTGTAAAACCCTTTTCATAATGTTGTCGTTGCAGGAGCACATTAGATGTGTGAAAAGATAAGAAAGTTTTCTCCAATGAGTCCTCATCATATTTTTCTCCACATAATTTTAATTGAGAAATTATTTTAAATATTGTAGAATTATACTCACTGTTTTATAATCTTGCAATCTCAAGTGCATCCAATAATAACGAGCTTTTGGTAGAATTATCGTTTTCTAACGGTTGTATCTTCTTTTTAATCTATTCCACAATTCAAGTGGATCATTTATAGTTAAATATTATGTTTTCAATCCTTCATAAAGATGATGACGGAAGAAAATTATAGCTTGAGTTTTATCTTGTTTAGATGTCTCAAAACCTTGTATAATTGTATTTCTAAGACCTTTAGGTTATAAAACAATGATAACCATTAGGTTGTAAATTCTTACCTGATATGTTAAAGATTGTAAATTTACATTTTTCAAGGTTTGACACGGTGATGCTTAATATAAAACAACGATGACCATTAGTTTATAAAATGAACCAATAGCAAAAAAAAAAATATTCAAAAATTGCATATATATATGTATTTTGTTTGTATAAGTTTGTATTATCATATAACTTTTATTATTCATTACAAGATTACAAATGTGATGGATTCATTGTATAATGGTATAAAAGTTGCTATGTTACTCGCATTCTATTAATATTTGATTAATTATTCTAATAGTATAAAATGCTTTAATTACCAATACTGTTAATATCCTATTAATGATGTGCAGGTTACATGAAATTAAGACATAAAGATGATTAATTATTAATTATTAAGCATGTATTTCAATTATATTTATGATATTCATATAAAAAAACCTTTAATTAATCATTCAAAAATAATGAATAATAAGGATAAGTAACAATCAAATATCGGTTTTTACGTATTTACAAGAATATTTTACCTTAGAGCTGCTTCTTCGACAAAAATGTTGTACGGCCGAACTATTCTACCTTCAACAAGAAGAATGATTATTGAGCAAGTCATGTTGATAATATGTTATAAAATTATTAAATAAAAAGTAAACAACAAATAAAATTAAATGAAAATTTTCTCTAACCATCGTTTTTCACTCTCAAAAAGGTTTTATTTATAAGCTCTTATCATTTAATGCAATATAAATAAATAAAACTTAAAGTGCTTCATTAACACATATATTAAGTAACTTACATATTTATTTTTATAAATAAATGAAAGTTTTATCTAATAAATAAAAGGGTTAGAATATGAATATCCACGTTCACAGGTTTCTAGCATCTTTCATTTATTTGGATTATATACTTTCTTTCTTTTTTTTAACCTTTCTAGAGAATAAAGAAGCACCTTTATAGTTTTGTTTTTTTTTATCTCTCGTTTCCAAGAAAAAGATTTGAGGTTTGTGAGACTATGATAATTGATCAGATCTTCGAAAGGGTCACTCCACTGCCTTAACTTTGTTTTTTTTTAATATTCCAGAGAGGGTTCAAAAAGAAAATGATAACCCTCTTTTTTTAAAAATTTTACTTAAAAGAGACAACACTTTAATTTTTTTAAAATAATTAAACATCAGAGTTCAAAACATTTTTTTCAAGAGTTTTTTTTCGGAGCAAAAGGTTTAGTGTAGTTTTGGGGAAAGGGGTTGATATTTATTTATAAGCAATAGATAAGTATTGATGGTTAAATTGACAAATTTTGTAAATATTAAAGATTAAATTTATTGAATTTTTTAGAATTTAAATTAAAATGACAAATTTTATAAACATCAAGGATTAAATTTGTAAAGTTTTTACATTTAAAATCAAATTGATAGAATGTGTAAATATTAAAAGGCTAAATTTGTTATTACATCAATAAAAAAAACTACTTCAGCTTTTTGTCTCCTATTTAACCTCAACTAATAAGGGAGTGACTAAAATATTTAATTTCGAAAAGTTTACTAACTAAATAAAAAATTAATGATTGAATGACCAAAGTAGAATAAAAATACATAATTATGTGATATTTTTATAGTTTACTCTAAAATCTAATTATATATTTATTAAGTTTTCTTAGAACTTAAACAAAATGCATTGTCATAACAGAAAAATATGCAACTTACAAATACATAAATATTAAAAAGTTGTTTTGTTTTGATACTATTAGGATTATTCCATAGCAAAGCATCACAACTGAATAGGTTGAGAGTGACGTCTCAAATTATTCCTCAACTTTATGCTATACCATTTTCCAATATATGTTTTGAAATTGATATCCAAATTATTGACCTACTATATCCTTGAACAAATTCATATATCTTGAATTACTTGATACATATTTTTTCTTGCTAAGTATTTTTCTTTACAGTAACGATGATGGCTTTAGAAAAACAAAATTTCAAAATTGTTTATGCCTATGCTTTTCTCTAACCATAAAATATCTCCAGCTCTACATTTCCTAATCATATATATGAAGTTTATCTTCTTCTTCTTTTTTTCTTAAGAATCAAATGTGTCACTAATTTCTATTTCAGGTCGTCCTAATATCTAAAATATAATTCTCAAATAATAAGAAACCACAACAAACAAAATATAAGATATCGAAACCACTTTTTTTTGTGAAATAAAAAATTTAGTTGTCGACAAAAAAAAAAATTGGAGTCGCCATCGATCCTTTATTGGGGTGACGTGTGATCGGGTCACCTTGAAAGTAATTTTAGGTCTACGAGATTTGAGAAAACAAGTCCGGGAGTCGGTTACGCACGAGGAAGGGTTAACACCCTCGTGACGCCCAAAATTGGTACCGAATCGATTGTTTAATGTCTTAGTGTCGAAATTTTGAAAAGATTTTAAAGTACGATCCTTTTATCTTTTAAATTTTAATAAACCAAATTGAATAGCAAGATGTACTCATTTTGAAGAAAAAATTGCCACACTCAGTGAGTTAGAGCGTAACAATTCATTTGTCAAAATTTAAGTATGTCTTTTTATTTTCAAATTTATGCATTTTGAAAAGGTTGTTCAATCACTTAAGTCGAACGAGAAGTCAGAATCCAGTAAGTTAGGTTTTGATTTCTCGAAGCTCTTAAACATCAAACATTGCCTTTATTTTAAAATCAGGATAATAGAATATCACATCCAATAAGTTAGGATCCGGCATTTTGAAATCCTAAATGCTTAGTTTTAAAATTGTATGGTTTTTCCAAAATAAACATTCGGCTTATTCAAATCCGTCGAGAAGAATTGCAGCCCAGTAAGCTAGGGTACAATTCTCTCAAAGATTATGAATACCAGGCCTTTTTGAAAATTATGAAATAGAACGGTTTTAACGTTCCAATGAAACGCAATTTAAAAGTAAATGCAATATGATTGAGCAGTAATGTAATATGTAAAAGATACAATTTGTGATTTAAATGTTCACTAAGGGATAATAGACAAACAATGAATAAACTCAGACAGAAATAGCAATAACAATTTTAATCATATTATGTAAATACCAATATTAACGATTGAAAATTGGAAGAAATTAATAATCAATTTCAAAAGACACCTTAAGGTAAAAAAATATAGCGTAAAAGTAGTATTTCTACAATGGTTTTAAAAAGTAACAATATATGTGAGTTTAGAAATAGGTTTAAAATAAAATTAAGAATAATATAAAATAAAATACATTTATTCGAATGAATTTTGAAATGAATATTATAAGATGTATAAGCATGGATCTAGAATAAATATTTCATAAGCATATTGTAAATAATAATATATAATAATATACATTGGAATATTTTGCATAAGTAAAATATATAGAAATTGTATAAAAGAATATAATTTGAAATCATTGATCAATTATACAAAATAAATTATTATATAAATAACATTAAATAATAAAAAATGCATGATAAAATACTAATGTATCGTAATAAGACAACATTTTAAAAATAATATATGACAAATTTTTAAAAACAAATATATGATAATAAATCTAAAATACTAAAACAATGAATTTAATTCACAAATAAAAATACATAAGCAAAATTGAATATCATTATTTAGAAAAGATTTAAAATCATAAAATATAATGATAAAATAAATAAATAAATAAAAGGTATAAACAAATAAAAAATGTAAGAATAATAGCAAAAAAAAAATGAGAGAGAAAAAAAGATTAAAAAGAACAATAAAAATAATAGTAAACATAACTAAAAAAACGATTAAACCAAAATTAAAACATTTGAAGGGTTAAAATTGAATTCGATTCAAAATTAGGGGACTAAAACAACAAATAAACGCACGAATCTATGTGCTCAAATCCCGTCCGCGAAAACGACGCCATTCTACCATCGATTTAAATGAAACTAGAATTAAATGCGAGGTAACAATTAAAAAATGAAGAAAAAACTGAATTGAAATGAAAAGCAAATGCGGAGGGGCTTGTAGCGCAATAATCCCATCAAACCCAAAAAGCGCGGATCCTTCCCTCAGGTCGGGTCACCGCGCGGGTCACAGGCCATTAAACGGCACCGTTTCTTTTATGCTTAAAAAACAAAACCCTAAGCTATTAAACATTTGCCCAATCGAAAAGAAAACCTAAAGAAGAAAAGATAAGAACTCTCTGCACCGCTCCTTAAAGGACCGATCAAAATGAGACCGCGACCGCGACGAAGAGAACGAGGATTCGACCGCGAGGTACATTTTTCCGGTTTCTCAACATCTTTTCTATTATTTTTCCTCATATAGTGAATCAAAAACAAGAACAGAAGAGAGAATCAAAAGAAAAATAAAGAAGCGAAAAAAAAAAAGTGAATCACCTTTTTTGTATTTCCAATTTTTTTTATTTTCGATTTCAAATTTCTCTGTGTATCTCCACAAATTCTTTAAAAAAATGGCTTTATATGGCCAAAAAACAACAGAAAAATAAAAAAGAAAAACTACAGAAAAATCTTGCATTCTTTGCTGTCCTTTTCTTTCTTCTGCGTGGTTGTTTGTTTGTTTGCGCGCAGGTACGGTCATACGGGGCCAGCTGGGCGTGGAGGCGGTGGCGCACATGCGAGGGCAGAGCTTGATTGCGGTGCTGGAGCTACTAGGGTTTTTGCTTCTAATTTTGCGTTTGGCCACTCCGTGATTGGGCTAGGGTATAGGCAAATTAGGTTTGGGCCTTAGTGGGTAGCACTTAAGCATTTGGGCCACTGGGATTTAGGCCTGCTATTGTAATAAAAAACTGAACATTTTATTTATTTTATGTATATATATATTTTTTGGTTTTAATACTAGGGCTCGGGCTAGGCAAAATTTGGGTATTACAGCTGCCCCTCTTTGCTCGTTGTCGTGCCACAGGAACGGAGCAAAGACTCCAAAAATGGCCAATTTTGCCCAGTCGTGCTGGACCTTGGCGCTCTTCTTCTTCAAGTAGCTTCATTTCATCCTACTGCATCTTCAGAGGTATAGGAATTGGTGCTTTGATCCACTCCATTGTGACGACAGGGAGATAGGATTTGTAGCTTGTAGCTTCTCAAAAGAACAAATTTGCCATCTTTAGCCTGCTCCACTGCAACTTCAGGGAGATAACAGCTGTAGCTTCTACTTGTTCTGCTGCAACTTTAAAGATAAGTCTGATGCGATCTGTTTTACCGTAACTCCATAGAGACGAGATCCATCATTATGATCCGCTCCACTGCAACTTCAGGGAGATAGGATTGGTTTCTTCTATCTGGCTGCAGTGTCGGGGAAACAAGATTTGCCGTCGTAGCTTTAATCTGTTTCATTGCACGGCCAGGGAAGTAAGATTTGCTGTTGTGGCTTTAATCTTTTTAACTACAATGTCGGGGAAGCAAGATTCACTGTTGTGGCTTTAATCTGTTCCACTGCACCGCCAGGGAAGTAAGATTCGCTGTTGTAGCTTTAATCTTTTTAATTGTAATGTCGGGGAAGCAAGATTCACCGATGTGGCTTTAATCTATTCCACTACATCGCCTGGGGAGTAAGATTCACTATTGTAGCTTTAATCTTTTTAACTGCAATGTCGGGGAAGCAAGGTTCGTCGTTGTGGCCTTAATCTGTTCCACTGCACCGCTAGGGAAATAAGATTCGCTGTTGTAGCTTTAATCTTTTTAACTGCAATGTCGGGGAAGCAAGATTCACCGATGTGGCTTTAATCTGTTCCACTACATTGCCTGGGAGTAAGATTCGCTGTTGTAGCTTTAATCTTTTTAACTGCAATGTCGGGGAAGCAAGGTTCGCCGTTGTGGCGTTAATCTGTTCCACTGCACCGCCAGGGAAATAAGATTCGTTGTTGTAGCTTTAGTCTTTTCAACTGCAATGTCGGGGAAGCAAGATTCACCGATGTGGCTTTAATCTATTCCACTGCACCGCCTGGGAAATAAGATTCTTCCTTCACCGATCTGTTCTCTGGGGAACATGACCTGTATAATGAACCTAATTATGCCTAATGATTAAGATGGCATGATCCAAATGAATCCAATGCTCCTAACTAGACATGTGAATAATGTTTGTGTGAACGCAAAATTTTATTTTTTCTCGAGAATGATCCTGCTTAGGTTGTGATTGCTCGAAGTTGATTAAGGCCTTATCACTGACGTGCTACAACGCCTTCTTACTTGACCGGCTTTTCTAAAGAAACATTTAGCCAGGTTACCCCCTATTGTAAACCTCAAAGTTTAATCCATTAGGGCGCAAAATTTGTACCATCATTCTCCCACTGCAATCCAAGGGTATAAATATGTGGCTTTTCCTCAATCCTCTCTTATCACAATTCAAGGATACAGGATCTGAATAGTTCTGGTTTCTTACGCCATTCTCAGGGTGTCATACCAAAGACTCATGTGCAAATGAAGGCTCTTTTCTTCGAGGTAACCTCTTCCTATTGCCTGATGATCATTGCTTGCTCGTTTACTTAAGCTTTGTCATTAACCCGACATCTTATTATTTTGTTCAATCAATGCATTTGACAACAAAATCCCAAAAGAAAGTCCAAATTTAAACTCATCCTTCTTAAATTTCCAACATTTAAATTTGGTGTGTTCTAAACAATAGTCATGTTTCAGGCTTTTGTATTATTTAGAAACTTTTAGAGTAATATGCAAAAATTTCTTTGTGAAATTTTTATTAGTCCATTGATCATTATTCCAATGCAACATGCTTGCAAAAAAAGGTCATGACAATGGATAAGAATAAAGTTGGTTCTAAGCATAGCTCAAAATGAATAAATTATCAGAAACAGTAAAGAAGGATACTAAATAAATTGATTGGGAATGTATATCTTGGAAAAGAAAAAAAGTATTCCAAGAACAAAAAATTCAATATAAACAATATGAGAATTGGGTGCCCCAGATATCGTAGCTTGAACTTCTCTGTACAAACTTTCTGAAGACCATTTTGAGTTTGACATGTGTTTAGGAGATCTACAGTGCTTTGTCGATGCCCCAAGATGTCGCCTACCCTTTCCTGTTGATTCAGGTATAACAAGATTACCACATGCCCGAAGATTCGAGTTGCTCTGATCGCTTCATGCCCCATTCTGATCAATATTTGAGCCGCCCTTTTCAGGGTTTTCAACTTAAATCCCCTTTGGCCTAAGGTGCCCTTTGCGGGTTTTCCCCTTAGCCTCTCCATTTTTACGTTTTCATTTTTTCATTTTTCATTTTTATTTTTTTGACTCAGAGTGCCCTTTACGGGTTTTCACCTTGGTCATTTCTTCTTTTTTAAACGAAGCTTTTCTTGACTGGATCCGAGTTTATAGGATTAGCCATCTCACTCAGGATCAGTACTCCTCTGAAAAAGGTCTTCTTTACAACACAGGGACATCCCCGACTTAGCATTCATTTCCTTCTAGAATCCTTTTGTTGAGGAAGGACCTTTTTTAACATCCAGCCCTCTCGTTGAATTCTCTGAGACGACCCTGTTTATTATGGGTTCATATCATCTGGTACATCCGACCCTAATGAATAGCTTTTAACCCTTTTCCTAGGTCCAACTGATCACATCGCGATTGGATCCATTCTACTTCATCCAACTCTAGCTCAACTAATACCCAGAGAGAGGGGATTTCAATAGGTAAAACTACTCAATCTTATAAACCAAAGAGAGATGTGTTGCCCCAGTACAGATGTTCGACAAGCAAGAAGGGCAAATGGTAATTTCTCATGCCGGTCATTGCAAGTCTCAGTAATTTTTTTCGCAATTCAATACTATGGTATCTGATTTTGAATTGATCACAGACCTCAGCTATCATACTAACATTCATGATATCGTCTTCTCTGTAATTCTATACCGGCATATGATGACATTGATGCATGAAGCAACCTCTACTCGTTTGACAAAGTAACTAATGAAGCAATTCCCATTAGAAACCTTCGACGATGATGACGGCCATACCCTATTTTGCTCAAAACTTGAGTCGCCCTCTTCAGGTTTTCAACTCAAAACCACCTTTGGTCACAAAGCGCCCTTTGCGGGTTTTCACATTGGCCTCTCCTTTACTTTTTTTTGTCATTTTTTATTTTGATTATTTTTCATCTAGATTTTTCTTTTTTCTTCTTTCTTTTTCTCTCATTTTTTATTTTGATTTTTTTTAAAGGATCTGAACCCATAGGACTAGGCAAGTCCTTGTTATCCCTTTTGACCAGAACCAATACTTTTCTTGATAAAGTCTCCCACATAAGGTCTTCCACTTTCATCTTGTATGCGAAAAACCTTCTTTGGTATCAAATTTCTTTCATAGAGCCTTTTAGGGCGCAACTATGACAGAAAGCTTTGGATCTTCCTCTTTAATCCAAGTAAAATCCAACAACATCTTGAAGGGATGGAAACTCGATTTCAAATGGGCAAAGCTATGCTGAGTCAACGGGAGAGGCATTGCCCTGGCAAAGAATTGCATCGTTCTTACTGCAAATTTCTGACATCGCGTTGTTGTGCAGATTTTATTATAAGTGGTTAACCCGGGCATATCCTGGTATAATCATACAAAAACATCTTTGAACTCTAGAGGTGACTCAACAAGGTCTTGCTTCGTCTTTACAATCAGGTCAATTCTAATATTCACCAAGCTCACAATTTCTAATGATTCCTTGTGAGGTAGGATCTGTCTATCCTCTTGTTCAACCATCCTCAACAAGTCCAAAGATAAGCTACAATCTTTGTCATTTTCAAAGTCATGAGATCCCTCTAAACACATGCCCCGCTCAGAAGGAAAATTTGGGTCCGTAGCAGAGTCATTCACGTAATTGATATCTAGGGACCTATAATAAGTACCGAAGAATATACAAAAGAATGTATAAATTCATGAATAATTATTTGTACCATATGATTGTGAATGAATGAATAATAATTTGGAAGAAAATCCAAAAGAATGAAGTAATCAAAAATAATTATTCAAAAAGAATGAAAGAACATTGACTCAAAAATAATTGCAAAGATGTATTTTATTAGAATAATAACGTTTAGACATGAACCTATTTCACAAAGAAGTTTTCATTGCTTCTAGGCTAAAAGTAACAAGTGTGTTCTGAATATTACTCTAAATAAGCTCTAAATACCATAGGGATTTCTTTCACAGTCCAATTGCTTAGAACATTCCCAGGGTTATAAGGGCGGACATCTAACAAGGTCCCTTTTCTTTTGTGTCCTCATATATGGCATTGATGTGAACGCTTCCTAACACTTCTTCGTGCATCACATTCGCCTCGTTATCAATATGACTGGGTAGTGGATTTTCTGCATTGGAGGCCTCATCGAATTTGACAATGCCTATTTTAATGAGTCTTTCAACTATCTTTTTAAAGGCAGTGCAATTCTCTATTGAGTGCCCTGTAATTCTCACATGGTAGTCGCATTGTGCGTTCACGTCATACCATTTGGGATAAGGAGGTTGCATGGGTTTTAAGTAATGAGGAGCAACAACATGTGCGTCAAACAAGTTTTGATACAGCTCCTTATAAGTCATCGGTATAGGTGTAAACTAAGGCCTTCCTATACTTGTCTTCGTGTAAGATTCTCGCTTTAAACGGCTCTGATGGCTAATGATTTCTGACTTTGGCCTACCCGCAGTGACTGGTTTTCAGTGGCCCTTGTTAAACCTGCTGCGTTACCCCATTTATTCCTCTTCTTCCTTGGGGCCTTTGTAGTATCTAAGTACTCCACCTTCGACTGTTTCATTTCTACTAGATCATCACGAGTAACAAGATTAGCTAAATTATTCATCAGATTGAATCTTGGGCCTGTCAAGCAATTCACTGGTGTCGATGTACCAGTCTGATATTGTTGGGATCTGATAGTAAAGAGTGCCCCTTGTGGACGCCCATCTGGCTGGACCTGGACACTTATCAGAATACAATCTGGGGAATAGGCAAGATCCTCATTATCAACCCCAAAGTGGACCATCGAGTCTTTCACCTCTTCTAACTCTCCATCTAGCAATCGGTCGAACTGGCTCATCATAGTTCTCTGTAATTCTAGCATTTGATCTCTCATTTTCTGTTGAAATTTGGTCAATTGCTCTTGCATCTGTATTTGCATTCGCTCTAATTTCTCCAACCTTTGTTCCATTTTCTAGCCTTTGCTTGGATACCGTAAGGGTGTTGGTGTTTCAAATTAACTGAAATAAATTTATTCAATTAGAATCCTTCAATGGATCTTAATGCATGTGATGTCATGCAATGCAAATGCATGCAATGAATGCCTAAAGAGACGTTGATTCTGCTTAAAATACATTCAGAAAACTTTACTAGAAGGCAAATTTCTTTACATAAAGCGGATATATATACGGCCTCGCCCTTATATTCCAAGAGACAATGTCGATCTTTTTCTTCATCCGTATGTTTGAGATAATCTTGCCAATTTCCAATAGACGCCACTGCTAGCTTCTTTTCTTGATCTTGGTCGTGATCCATCATCTTCCAATCTTCATAAGGCTCGTCAGCTTCTTTAAGGGAGTTGGAACGTCGAAGGCTCTTAAACAATTGCCTTGAATCCTCAGGCCACAAAGTAAAAGTCACGAACTCTTTCATTACCCTTCTTGTGTTTCTCAGAATATATTCAGGCAGCCATATTGTTTTCCATTTTATCAAGGAATCCGTATTCCATGACAAGCTTTCTAAGTTAGTAATCAAACTTGAATCAATATCTCCTTCCTAAGATGCAAATGCAATGCAATAACAATCAAAACACGACAAGAGGGGTTAGTAAAAAACATAAGGAAACAAGGAAAACAAAAGTACCTAGTCAGGTATCACTAGGGGTTTGGAGGGGCTCTACCTAGGATGGGTTCCTAAGGTCTTCTACATGCAGTTTGGTTCTAAAGTTGAGGGACCCGAACCAGCAGATTCCTCGATCCTCACCCATTATAGGCTCATACAGACCGAGTTCGGTTCAAGGGAATACATTTCCCTATGGCTGCACGGAGATGAAAATCTCACGAAGACATAGATACGGATGTATCCCGAAAGTGATTCACTATCTTGCACGGAGGTGAAAACCTCACGAACGAGTAGCTTCTCACTCCCACTTAAAAGGGTAAGACTAAACAGTTTTTATGTAATATGATGCCAAGGTATAAAACAGTAATCATACAAACAAATGCAAAGAGAGGATCGTAAATTTTTCAAATCAAATTTTTAATTTTAGACAATAAGCCAAAAAACAATCAATTTTACAGCTTGACTCTCTAAATTTCCCCAGTGGAGTCGCCAAGCTGTCGAAACAACTTTTTTTGTGAAATAAAAAATTTAGTTGTCGACAAAAAAACAAAAATTGGAGTCGCCACTGATCCTTTATTGGGGTGAGGTGTAATCGGATCACCTAGAAAGTAATTTTAGGTCTACGAGATTTGAGAAAACAAGTCTAGGAGTCGGTTACGCACGAGGAAGGGTTAACACCCTCATGACGCCCAAAATTGGTACCGAATCGATTGTTTAATGTCTTAGTGTCAAAATTTTGAAAAGATTTTAAAATGCGATCCTTTTATCTTTTAAATTTTAATAAACCAAATTGAATAGCAAGATGTACTCATTTTGAAGAAATAATTGCCACACTCAGTGAGTTAGAGTCCAACAATTCATTTGTCAAAATTTAAGTATGTCTTTTTATTTTCAAATTTATGCATTTTGAAAAGGTTGTTCAATCACTTAAGTCGAACGAGAACTCAGAATCCAGTAAATTAGGTTTTGATTTCTCGAAGTTCTTAAACATCAAACATTACCTTTATTTTAAAATCAGGATAACAGAATAACACATCCAATAAGTTAGGATCTGGCATTTTGAAATCCTAAATGTTTAGTTTTAAAATTGTATGGTTTTGCCAAAATAAACATTCGGCTTATTCAAATCCGTCGAGAAGAATTGCAGCCCAGTAAGTTAGGGCACAATTCTCTCAAAAATTATGAATACCAGGTGTAACACCCCGAACCCGAGACCGTCACCGGAGTCGAACACGAGGTGGTAACAGACTTTAAAAAAAAATTTCCCACACACTGCCAATCTGCGTACTAGTCGCTTTAAAAATCATATCTTGAGTTCAGAAACTCGGAATCCAGTTCTGTAAATTTTCCCTGAAACTAGACTCATATGTCCATCTACATATTTGTTTCTAGAATTTTTGGTTGAGCCAATTAGTACAGTTTATTAGTCAAAGTCTCCCATGTTACAGGGATCGACTACACTGACCTTTGCGCATTTCGATTTGGATATCTCCCTGTACAGGGCTTCAATACTGATGCCGTTTGTTTCTATAGAAACTAGACTCATAGAGGAATCTATACATATATGGATTGACTCCTAATTGTCTCTGGTTAATTTGTAATGAATTTCCAAAGTCGGAACAGGAAATCCAGAAACCGTTCTGCCCCTGTCTCACGAGAACCTGAATATCTCTTAACATACTGTCCGTATGATTGTTTCGTTACTTTCCTATGAAAATAGATTCATCAAGGTTCGTTTACATAATTTATTAACTATTTAATTCCATTCCTACTATTTTAAGTGATTTTCCAAATCTACATCACTGCTGCTGTCAGCATCTGCCTTTAAGGTAGACTTTACCTATTTCATGGTTTCCATGATTCAACTATCCCTTTTTGCATAAATAGCACAATTTATGATAGTGATTAACCATTCCCATGGCCAATCCTTGTCAAGCATATCCACACCAAATGATTATAACATTATACTCAAACACATATAAGCCATTTTCGCATGGCTATCCAAAATTATACAAGTCCAAAGGGTCCATGACCCACAACAAACGGGTAGTCCTATACATGCCATTTCGAAGTTCAACCAAAATTGTACCAAAAGGGGGGGCTTTGATAGTGTGGGCGACTTCGACTTCAAAATCCCGAGTCCGATAGCTGGAGAACCAAAATCTATAAAACAGAGGATCAAAGAAACGGAGTAAGCAATTTATGCTTAGTAAGTTTTGAGCAAGGAATTCCAGCACAACAAAAGTATAGCATTCATGTAGCTAAACGGATAATTTCATATGCACAATTTTTCAATATCATACTTGCTTCACATTACCAACCCTTATGTACATACACAAAAGATCAACTTAGCCAAAGGCCGGTAGCTCGTTTATCAACTGAGCGAATACTTATTTGTAAGGGCTCAACTAAATTCAAGCACATACGAAACATACCTTAATGTTGGGATGTTTCTAGAGTATTTACTGAAATTTTTACAGCAAGATCATTCATTCCCAATTCACGTACCTTCGGAATTTAACCGGATATAGCTACTCGTTCAAATGCCTTCGGGACATAGCCCGGTTATAGTAACTCGCACAATTGCCTTCGGGACTTAACCCGGATTTAGT
Source organism: Gossypium hirsutum (assembly GCF_007990345.1). NCBI lineage: Eukaryota > Viridiplantae > Streptophyta > Magnoliopsida > Malvales > Malvaceae > Gossypium > Gossypium hirsutum. Next base: position 32,891,463 of record NC_053447.1, read on the forward strand.
AACTCGCACAAATGCCTTCGGGCTTAGCCCGGAATTAGTATCTCGCACAAATGCCTTCGGATCTTAGTCCGGAGATGGTCACTTAGCACAAAGCCTTCGGGACTTAGCCCGGACATTATTCAAATAACCATGCACATTTAACAGTAAATCATGGCACATTCGTATTTCGTTTTCGTTAGCAAAACTCAAACACAAGACACTTATCATTCTTGCAATTTCGGCTCAATAGCCACACACAAGGAGCATGATTTTGATTTGCTTAAAACATGATCTAATCAAATCATAATTTAAGCTCTTTTACTCAAGAACTTACCTCGGATGTTGTCGAACGATTCCGATAGCTATTCGACCACTTTTTCCTTCCCTTTATCGGATTTAGTTCCCCTTTGCTCTTGAGCTTAATTAAACAAATAAATTGATTTAATCATTTGAGCATCGAAAAGAGGAACACAAGGCACTTAGCCCATAATTATACATTAGACATTAAAGTCACATATGTACGGAATCATGAATCAAACTCAACATTTTAGCTAATTTTCCCCCTTGGCCGAATTTTCTAAGCCAAGACAAAAGCATCAATATGCTTGCCTCTAACCGAATACATGCAACACCAATCTTCTTCCTATGGCCGAATATGCATGTCTATGTTGAGGCCGATTATATACTTAATACCACACATAAATGACATACATTTTACTAGCTAATGCATTCCATATTATACTCAATACGCATCCATCATTTAATCCATAACCGAAGCACCATCATGTGCAATCATATATATATATATATATGTGCAAGAGCCGAATCCCAAATTTTGATTATAACCAAATTTAAACATATATCCAAAACATAAATCTTACCTACCATGCAATAAGCATAAATCACACTCATGGATATACCATGGCCGATACTTCCAACAACACCAAATAAAAATATACTTCATGGATCTAAGGTAGAACCAAGAAAGAAACTCATAATCATCAAGATGTAAGTAACTACCATTTTTCATCTAGATTTAGCATGAAACACAACCATCACCCTTATTAATCTCCATAGCCGAAAACCTTACTTATTCCAAAAATTCAAATCTCAACTTGGTCACGAAAATAACTTGGTATCTCACCGACACAACATCAACACCAAGCAAGAATGATGCATCCATGGCCGAGTGTCATTTCCATCACATAGCAAGATTTAGACCATGGGCTAGGTAGAACTCAAGCTAACAACTAAAACATGCATGCATCTCATGGAACATCATCAAACATACCTTAGCCTAGTTACATGCATGGCCGAACCTCTTCAACCTTTCTTCTTCCTTCCTCCTTAAAATTTTTGGCCAAAGATGAACCAAAGGATGAGCACTTTTTTTTTTGTTTTTCTTTCTAGTTTCGGCAAAATGGGGGGGACAACCACACACTTTTTTTTTGTTTTCATCACATTCCCTTTCATTATTTTATGCCCATTCTCCTTATTTTATTTTTTTTCCACCCATGATGCACCAACACAACATGTCTATGACATGTCTTGCCCATCACACTTGGTCTACCATGCTTGTCATGGCCGGCCACTACTAATTAGGGGGGAATTTGACATGCAAGTCCCCCTTTTTATTTCATGCACTAATAGGTCCTTATGCTTCGACCTATGACATTTCAAAAATGTCGCACATAAGTCCTATTGACTAAATTCACATGCAATCGACTAAATCGAAGCTTGAAATTTTCACACATTCATAATTACATATTCTAGACAATAAATATCACATTCAAACATTTCGGTGACTCGGTTTAGTGGTCCTGAAACCACTTCCCGACTAGGGTCAATTTTGGGCTGTCACAACTCTCCCCCACTTAAGAAATTTTCGTCCCCGAAAATCTTACCGGTAAATAGGTTTGGGTATCGTTCTTTCATCGAGCTCTCGGTTTCCCAAGTAGCTTCCTCGATCCCGTGTTTGAGCCATAACACCTTAACTAACGGAACCCTTTTGTTTCGCAACTCTTTCACTTCACGAGCTAGGATACGAATCGGTTCTTCTTCATAACTCAAGTCAGATTGAATTTCAACTTCTGAGGGATTAATCACATGTGACGGATCGGATCTATAACGTCGAAGCATCGAAACATGAAAGACATCGTGAATCTTTTCAAGTTCAGGGGGCAAAATCAATCTATACGCAACCGGACCAACTCGTTCGGAGATTTCGTACGGCCCAATGAATCTCGGGCTCAACTTGCCCTTACGGCCAAATCTGAGTACCTTTTTCCAAGGCGAAACTTTAAGAAACACTTTATCTCCCACCTGATATTCAATGTCTTTTCGTTTCAAATCCGCATACGATTTTTGACGATCTGTGGCTGCTTTCAGACTTTCACAGATTACCTTTACTTTCTGTTCGGCATCTTTAATCAAATCGACTCCGAAAATTTTACTTTCACCGAGCTCGGTCCAAAACAATGGTGTACGGCATTTACGACCGTACAAAGCCTCGTAAGGTGCCATCTTAATACTTGATTGAAAACTATTGTTGTAAGTGAATTCAATCAAAGGTAAATACTGTTCCCATGAACTACTGAACTCGAGGATGCAACATCTCAACATATCCTCAAGTATCTGAATTATCCGCTCAGATTGACCATCAGTTTGGGGGTGAAAAGCAGTGCTAAAATGCAGCTTGGTACCCAAAGCTTCTTGCAATCTCCTCCAAAATCGCGAGGTGAATCTCGGATCTCTATCCGACACGATAGAAATAGGTACCCCGTGTAATCTCACAATCTGAAAAACATACAATTCGGCTAGTTTATCCAATGAAAAATCCGTACGCACGGGGATAAAGTGAGCTGACTTAGTCAGTCTATCAATAACAACCCAAATCGCATCCTTCTTACTTGCTGACAATGGCAGTCCGAACACAAAGTCCATTGTGACTCGATCCCATTTCCACTCAGGTATCATGATCGGCTGAAGTAATCCTGAAGGCACTTGATGTTCCGCTTTCACTTGTTGACATATTAAACATCTCGAAACAAAGTCGGAGATGTCCCGTTTCATACCATGCCACCAAAACCAACGTTTCAAATCGTTGTACATTTTTGTACTCCCCGGTGAATTGACATTCGGGTACAATGGGCTTCGTTTAGAATCATCGAAATGAGTTCCGAATTCCTTGGAACACACAAACGACTTCTGAACCTCAAACAATCATCATCATCAATTTGAAACTCCGATTCCTTGTTCGGAACACACTCAGCCCGTTTTGCAACCAATTCATCATCAACTTTCTGGGCTTCACGAATTTGATGAATCAATAATGGTTTGGCTTTTAATTCAGCTACTAACACATTGTCGGGTAGAACAGACAAGTGCACATTCATCGCTCGTAAAGCAAACAATGATTTTCGGCTTAAGGCGTCCGCAACCACATTAGCCTTTCCCGGGTGGTAATCAATGACAAGCTCGTAATCTTTCAACAACTCAAGCCAACGTCTTTGTCGCAGATTTAAGTCTCTTTGAGTCATCAAATATTTGAGACTTTTGTGATCCGAAAATACATGGCACTTTTCACCAAATAAGTAATGTCGCCATATTTTTAAAGCAAATACGATGGCAGCTAGTTCAAGATCATGGGTCGGATAATTTTTCTCATGTGGCTTTAATTGTCTCGACGCATAGGCCACCGCTCGACCTTCTTGCATCAATACACAACCCAACCCAAGTAGGGATGCGTCACTATAAATGACAAACTCTTTGCCTGATTCGGGTTGCACTAAAATTGGAGCTTCAGTCAAATAAGTTTTTAGTTGATCAAAACTTTTCTGACATTTCTCCGTCCATTTGAACTTAACATCCTTTTGAAGTAGCTTCGTCATTGGTGTGGCTATCATCGAGAAACCTTTGACAAATCGTCAGTAATAACCGGCGAGCCCCAGGAAGCTCCGAACTTCGGTAAGATTTCTTGGAGGCTTCCAGTTAAGTATGGCTGAAATTTTGCTCGGGTCAACTCGAATACCCGATGCGGATACCACATGACCCAAGAAGCTAACCTCTCTTAACCAGAACTCACACTTACTGAACTTAGCATATAACTGCTTATCCCGCAAAATTTGCAACACTAGTCTCAGGTGCTCAGCATGTTCGGTCTCATCTCTTGAATAGACCAAGATGTCATCAATGAACACAACTACGAACCGATCCAAATATGGTCTGAAGATCCGATTCATCAAATCCATAAATACCGCAGGGGCATTAGTGAGCCCAAACGGCATCACTAAGAATTCGTAGTGACCATATCTCGTTCTGAAGGCAGTTTTGGGTATGTCCGAATCTCGAATTCGCAACTGATAATAGCCCGATCTCAAATCTATTTTTGAGAACACTAAGGCTCCCTTCAGTTGGTCGAACAAATCATCAATACGCGGTAACGGATATTTGTTCTTTATTGTCACTTTATTCAGCTGACGATAGTCAATGCACAACCTCATGGTTCCGTCCTTCTTTTTCACGAACAATACTGGTGCACCCCAAGGTGAGAAACTTGGTCGAGCGAAACCTCTATCCGTCAATTCTTGCAACTGAGCTTTCAACTCTTTTAACTCGGTTGGTGCCATACGATACGGAGCTATCGAAATCGGCGTAGTCCCAGGTACAAGCTCAATACCAAACTCTATCTCTCGAACAGGTGGTAAACCCGGTAATTCTTCAGGAAAAACATCCGGGTATTCACAAACCACTGGCACAGATTCGGGTTTCTTTTCTAATTCTTTGTCATCAAGTACATACGCAAGGTATGCTTCGCACCCTTTTCTTACATATTTCTGGGCCAACATTGAGGATATTACAGCTGGCAACCCCTTTAAGTCCGTAGACTCAACTCGGATTATCTTGTTATTTGCGCACCTCAAATCAATAGTCTTGCTTTTGCAGTTCACAACTGCATCATGCGCGGTCAGCCAATCCAAACCAAGAATAACATCAAATTCATCAAATGGCAAAAGCATCAAGTCCGCCGGAAAACAGGAACCTCGAATTACTAGGGGACATTCCTTACACACTTTGTCGACAAGCACGTAACGACCCAAGGGATTTGACACCCGAATTACGAACTCAGTAGACTCAATAGGTAAAGTCTTACTGGATGCTAAGGTTTCACATATGTAAGAATGAGTAGAACCGGGGTCAATCAAAGCAATTACATTAGTATCAAAGAGAGTAAAAGTACCGGTAATAACATCAGGCGAAGAAGCATCCTCGCGGGCACGTATAGCATAAGCTCTAGCAGGCGCACGAGCCTTAGATCTGGTCGTAGCATCTCTAGATCCTCTCTGACCACCACTAGCATTGCCCGTATTTCCAGATGGTCTACCTCGAGCAGTGGTAGCACCCGGTTTCCCACTCTGATTTACATTCTGTTCAGACAACCTCGGGCAATCTTTAATGAAGTGGTCAACTGATCCGCACTTGTAACAGGAGCGGTCAGGGAATCTACAACTCCCCGAATGCCATTTACCGCAATATTGACATTTCGTTCTGTCTCGACGTTCATTCCCAACACTGGCGACCGAAGTGCCTCGTGTACCCACAGGGGGTCGATCACGATCTCGTCTAAAAAGGCCCGAAGTGCCTCTCGACTAGCCCACATCATCTCGAAATTTCTTCGATGCCTGTTGAAGAGACTTTCCCAAAGATCTTTTACAAAACTCTCCAGTTCCCACATCAACTTTTTGTTTTTCTTTTCTAAGCTCTTCGGCTTTACAAGCTCGCTCGACAAGTACTACGAACTCTCGTATTTCAAGAATGCCAACGAACATTTTTATATCTTCATTCAGCCCATCCTCGAAGCGTCTACACATGATAGCCTCGGACGAAACACATTCCCGAGCGTATCTACTAAGTCTAACAAATTTTCGCTCGTAATCAGTAACTGACATAGAACCTTGCTTAAGCTCAAGAAATTCCTTCTGTTTTTGATCAACAAATCTCTGACTGATATACTTTTTCCGAAACTCAGTTTGGAAAAACTCCCAAGTTACTTGCTCTCGGGGCACAACAGAAGTCAGAGTACTCCACCAATAGTAGGCAGAATCACGTAGCAAGGAGATAGTCTTTAGGCATTCATCGGGTGTACAAGATAGCTCATCGAGTACCCGGATAGTGTTGTCCAACCAAAATTCAGCTTGCTCGGCATCGTCGCTATCCGTAGCTTTAAATTCAGTAGCCCCATGTTTTCGGATTCTGTCAACTGGGGGCTTATTTGACCTTATTTGGTCAGTTACCGGAGGTATTGTAGGTGCGGGGGTGGTATTAGTCGGGAATGGAGGTTGTGGAACAGCCGTATTAGTTCGAATGTATTGGTTGAACCAATCATTCATCACGCTATAGAAAGCTTGTCTAGCTTCGTCATTCGGGTTACTAGCATTAGGTTGAGAGTCCGCCGGCGCTGTCCCTTGTGCGGGAGCAGGCGCTATACTCTCAAGATCATCAGCTACCTCTCGGTCGGGATCGGGATCCATTACTATAAATAAACACATTTACAATTGTCAGAAATCACCACACTATCAAGTAATCACATAAAATGGCATGTATAGCTAGACCCAACGCATTACGGTAGTCCTAGAATTGACTAAACCGTAGCTCTGATACCAATCAAATGTAACACCCCGAACCCGAGACCGTCACCGGAGTCGAACACGAGGTGTTAACAGACTTTAAAAAAAATTTCCCAGACACTGCCAATCTGCGTACAAGTCGCTTTAAAAATCATATCTTGAGTTCAGAAACTCGGAATCCAGTTCCGTAAATTTTTCCTGAAACTAGACTCATATCCCATCTACATATTTTTTTCTAGAATTTTTGGTTTGGGAAAATTAGTACAGTTTATTAGTCAAAGTATCCCATGTTACAGGGATCGACTACACTGACCTTTTCACATTACGACTTGGATATCTCCCTGTACAGGGCTTCAATACTGATGCCGTTTATTTCTATAGAAACTAGACTCAGAGAGGAATCTATACATATATGGCTTGACTCCTAATTGTCTCTGGTTAATTTGTAATGAATTTCCAAAGTCGGAACAGGAAATCCAGAAACCGTTCTGGCCCTGTCTCACGAGAACCTGAATATATCTTAACATACTGTCCGTATGATTGTTTCGTTACTTTCCTATGAAAATAGATTCATCAAGGTTCGTTTACATAATTTATTCACTATTTAATTCCATTCCTACTATTTTTAGTGATTTTCCAAATATACATCACTGCTGCTGTCAGCATCTGCCTTTAAGGTAGACTTTACCTATTTCATGGTTTCCATGATTCAACTAGCCATTTTTGCATAAATAGCACAATTTATGATAGTGATTAACCATTCCCATGGCCAATCCTTGTCAAGCATATCCACACCAAATGATTATAACATTATACTCAAACACATATAAGCCATTTTCGCATGGCTATCCAAAATTATACAAGTCCAAAGGGTCCATGACCCACAACAAACGGGTAGTCCTATACATGCCATTTCGAAGTTCAACCAAAATTGTACCAAAAGGGGGGGATTTGATAGTGTGGGCGACTTCGACTTCAAAATCCCGAGTCCAATAGCTGGAGAACCAAAATCTATAAAACAGAGGATCAAAGAAACGGAGTAAGCAATTTATGCTTAGTAAGTTTTGAGCAAGGAATTCCAGCACAACAAAAGTATAGCATTCATGTAGCTAAACGGATAATTTCATATGCACAATTTTTCAATATCATACTTGCTTCACATTACCAACCCTTATGTACATACACAAAAGATCAACTTAGCCAAAGGCCGGTAGCTCGTTTATCAACTGAGCGAATACTTATTTGTAAGGGCTCAACTAAATTCAAGCACATACGAAACATACCTCAATGTTGGGATGTTTCTAGAGTATTTACTGAAATTTTTACAGCAAGATCATTCATTCCCAATTCACGTACCTTCGGAATTTAACCGGATATAGCTACTCGTTCAAATGCCTTCGGGACATAGCCCGGTTATAGTAACTCGCACAATTGCCTTCGGGACTTAACCCGGATTTAGTAACTCGCAAAAATGCCTTCGGGCTTAGCCCGGAATTAGTATCTCGCACAAATGCCTTCGGATCTTAGTCCGGAGATGGTCACTTAGCACAAAGCCTTCGGGACTTAGCCCGGACATTATTCAAATAACCATGCACATTTAACAGTAAATCATGGCACATTCGTATTTCGTTTTCGTTAGCAAAACTCAAACACAAGACACTTATCATTCTTGCAATTTCGGCTCAATAGCCACACACAAGGAGCATGATTTTGATTTGCTTAAAACATGATCTAATCAAATCATAATTTAAGCTCTTTTACTCAAGAATTACCTCGGATGTTGTCGAATGATTCCGATAGCTATTCGACCACTTTTTCCTTCCCTTTATCGGATTTAGTTCCCCTTTGCTCTTGAGCTTAATTAAACAAATAAATTGATTTAATCATTTGAGCATCGAAAAGAGGAACACAAGGCACTTAGCCCATAATTATACATTAGACATTAAAGTCACATATGTACGGAATCATGAATCAAACTCAACATTTTAGCTAATTTTCCCCCTTGGCCGAATTTTCTAAGCCAAGACAAAAGCATCAATATGCTTGCCTCTAACCGAATACATGCAACACCAATCTTCTTCCTATGGCCGAATATGCATGTCTATGTTGAGGCCGATTATATACTTAATACCACACATAAATGACATACATTTTACTAGCTAATGCATTCCATATTATACTCAATACGCATCCATCATTTAATCCATAACCGAAGCACCATCATGTGCAATCATATATATATATATATGTGCAAGAGCCGAATCCCAAATTTTGATTATAACCAAATTTAAACATATATCCAAAACATAAATCTTACCTACCATGCAATAAGCATAAATCACACTCATGGATATACCATGGCCGATACTTCCAACAACACCAAATAAAAATATACTTCATGGATCTAAGGTAGAACCAAGAAAGAAACTCATAATCATCAAGATGTAAGTAACTACCATTTTTCATCTAGATTTAGCATGAAACACAACCATCACCCTTATTAATCTCCATAGCCGAAAACCTTACTTATTCCAAAAATTCAAATCTCAACTTGGTCATGAAAATAACTTGGTATCTCACCGACACAACATCAACACCAAGCAAGAATGATGCATCCATGGCCGAGTGTCATTTCCATCACATAGCAAGATTTAGACCATGGGCTAGGTAGAACTCAAGCTAACAACTAAAACATGCATGCATCTCATGGAACATCATCAAACATACCTTAGCCTAGTTACATGCATGGCCGAACCTCTTCAACCTTTCTTCTTCCTTCCTCCTTAAAATTTTTGGCCAAAGATGAACCAAAGGATGAGCACTTTTTTTTTTGTTTTTCTTTCTAGTTTCGACAAAATGGGGGGGGGGGGACAACCACACACTTTTTTTTTGTTTTCATCACATTCCCTTTCATTATTTTATGCCCATTCTCCTTATTTTATTTTTTTTCCACCCATGATGCACCAACACAACATGTCTATGACATGTCTTGCCCATCACACTTGGTCTACCATGCTTGTCATGGCCGACCACTACTAATTAGGGGGGAATTTGACATGCAAGTCCCCCCTTTTTATTTCATGCACTAATAGGTCATTATGCTTCGACCTATCACATTTCAAAAATGTCGCACATAAGTCCTATTGACTAAATTCACATGCAATCGACTAAATCGAAGCTTGAAATTTTCACACATTCATAATTACATATTCTAGACAATAAATATCACATTCAAACATTTCGGTGACTCAGTTTAGTGGTCCCGAAACCACTTCCCGACTAGGGTCAATTTTGGGCTGTCACACCAGGCCTTTTTGAAAATTATGAAATAGAACGATTTTAACGTTCCAGTGAAACGCAATTTAAAATTAAATGCAATATGATTGAGCAGTAATGTAATATGTAAAAGATACAATTTGTGATTTAAATGTGCACTAAGGGATAATAGACAAACAATTAATACACTCAGACAGAAATAACAATAACAATTTTAATCATATTATGTAAATACCAATATTAACGATTGAAAATTGAAAGAAATTAATAATCAATTTCAAAAGACACCTTAAAGTAAAAAATATAGCCTAAAAGTATTATTTCTACAATGGTTTTAAAATGTAACAATATATGTGAGTTTAGAAATAGATTTAAAATAAAATTAAGAATAATATAAAATAAAATACATTTATTTGAATGAATTTTGAAATGAATATTATAAGATGTATAAGCATGGATCTAGAATAAATATTTCATAAGCATATTGTAAATAATAATATATAATAATATACATTGGAATATTTTGCATAAGTAAAATATATAGAAATTGGTATAAAAGAATATAATTTGAAATCATTGATCGATTATACAAAATACATTATTATATAAATAACATTAAATAATAAAAAATGCATGATAAAATACTAATGTATCGTAATAAGACAACATTTTAAAAATAATATATGACAAAATTTTAAAAACAAATATATGATAATAAATCTAAAATACTAAAACAATGAATTTAATTCACAAATAAAAATACATAAGCAAAACTGAATATCATTATTTACAAAAGATTTAAAATCATAAAATATAATAATAAAATAAATAAATAAATGAATAAAAGGTATAAAAAATAAAAAATGTAAGAATAATAGCAGAAAAAAACGAGAGAGAAAAAAAGATTAGAAAGAACAATAAAAATAATAGTAAACATAACTAAAAAACGATTAAACCAAAATTAAAACATTTGAAGGGTTAAAATTGCAATCGATTCAAAATTAGGGGACTAAAACAGCAAATAAACGCACGAATCTGTGTGCTTAAATCTCGTCCGCGAAAACGGCGCCGTTCTACCATGGATTTAAATGAAACTAGAATTAAATGCGAGGTAACAATTAAAAAATGAAGAAAAAACTGAATTGAAATGAAAAGCAAATGCGGAGGGTCTTGTAGCGCAATAATCCCATCAAACCCAAAATGCGTGGATCCTTCCCTCGGGTCGAGTCACCGCGCGGGTCCTAGGCCATTAAACGGCGCCGTTTCTTTCGTGGTTAAAAAACAAAACCCTAAGCTATTAAACATTTACCCAATTGAAAAGAAAACCTAAAGAAGAAAAGATAAGAACTCTCTGCGTCGCTCCTTAAAGGACCGATCAAAATGAGACAACGACCGCGACGGAGAGAACGAGGATTCGATAGCGAGGTACGTTTTTCTGGTTTCTCAACATCTTTTCTATTATTTTTTCCTCATATGGTGAATCAAAAACAAGAACAGGAGAGAGAATCAAAAGAAAAATAGAGAAGCGGAGAAAAAAAGTGAATCACCTTTTTTGCATTTCCAATTTTTTTTATTTTTGATTTCAAATTTCTCTGTGTATCTCCACAAATTCTTAAAAAAATGGCTTTATATGGCCGAAAAACAACAAAAAATAAAAAAGAAAAACTACAGATTAATCTTGCATTCTTTGCTGTCATTTTCTTTCTTCTGCGTGGTTATTTGTTTGTTTGCACCCAGGTACGGTCGTAGGGGGCCAGCTGGGCGTGGAGGCGTTGGCGCACATGCGAGGGCAGAGCTTGATTGCGGCATTGGAGCTGCTAGGGTTTCTGCTTCTAATTTTGCATTGGGGCACTCCGTGATTGGGCTAGGGTATAGGCAAATTAGGTTTGGGCCTTTAGTGGGTAGCACTTAAGCATTTGGGCCACTGGGATTTAGGCCTACTATTGTAATAAAGAAACTGAACATTTTATTTATTTTATGTATATATATATTTTTTGGTTTTAATACTAGGGCTTGGGCCGGGCAAAATTTAGGTATTTTAGCTACCCCTCTTTGCTCATTGTCGTGCCACAGGAACGGAGCAAAGACTCCAAAAATGACCAATTTTTCCCGGTCACATCATCCGAAACCCATAAATGAAATACATCAAGATTCCAAGAGCCTTCCTTTGTAACCATTTCACAAAGCATGCACTCTCTTTCCTTATTTGGATATGCAAGGATATGATTAATCAAAGGACCATAATTCATAATCCAAGGATCCCGCCAACAATTAATTAAATTACTATTCTCAACTGACCATAAAAGATTTTCCTTGACAAGTGGCCAGACTTTAGAAAGACTTCTCTAAAGAAAAGAGCACCGCCCCAGATTAAAGAGTCTGACAATCTATTTGGAACCTCATACTTCGACTTTAGGCCCCGAACCCATAAAGTATTTGAGTTGGACACAATATTAAATCCAAGATTCATCATAAAGGACGTATTTTGATATTTCAAACACCTAAGACCAAGACCTCCACAAGATCGTGGCTGACAAGCAGTCTCTCAACTAACAAGCGTCATCTTTCTTTCCTCTCTAGATAAACCCCAAATGAATTGATGAATCAGTTGCTCGATTTCCTCACAATGACCTTTAGGGATCATCATCGATTGCATAAAAGTAACTGGGTATTGTTAATAGAACTGACTGAGCTAGGGTGGCCCTGCCAGCTAAAGATAATTTCTGGCCTCCCAACTTTGCAATTTCTTACAAACTCGATCTACTACAAACCTCAATGTGCTATTAGTCACCTTATCATGAAAGAGAGGAAACTCCCAAATATGAACCAAAGTTTTGTACCCTGTAGAAGCCCAAAATCTCACTAAGGTGTCTCCGTAGCTCTTCACTAACATTTTTAGAGAAAAAGATATTACATTTTCTCGCATTCACCCTATGACTGGAAAAATAAAAAAAATCTTCCAAAATCCCATTAAGAAACTTGGCTTGATATTTATCTGCTTTCCCAAAAATAATAAGGTCATCAATGAAAAACAAATGAGAGATAGATGGACCTGAACAACACAAACATATAGGATACCATCGACCAGACTGAATTGTTGAATGAATGTTGTGACCAAGCCACTCCATACACATAACAAAGAGATACAAGGATAGCAGACACCCCTGTCAAATACCCCTAGCCGATCGAAAAAATTGAGTAGGAACGTCATTCCATAAAATCTACATAGTAGAGTTAGTGATAGAAGATATGATAACATTTCTCAAAAGGTCAGGGATACCTGCAGCTTTGAGAGAAGCATCAATAAATTCCCAACGTACACGATTATAGGCTTTCTCCAAATCAATTGTTACAGCCATCCATTTCCTACTTTTCTGCTTACTTATCATAAAATGGATAACTTCTTGAGCAATAATGATATTATCAATAATGTTACGCCCCAATATGAACCCCACTTATTCCTACGCAACGATCTTTGGAAAAACAACTTTGAATCAGTTAGCAATGATCTTCATAACCAGTTTATACAAGACAGAACATAAACTAATAGGCCTAAACTAAGGAAACTTTCAAGGCCGCAGATCTTGGGTAATAGAAAAATTAAAGTACTCTTCAAAGTTGGGTCAATAAGTTCCCTGTAGAACTACCAATTTGATCCCATTGGATTTGGAAAAAGAGTGCATGAAATCCATCACTTCTCAGAGCCTTCAAAGAAGTCATATCAAATAGAGTCATTCTAATCTCTTCATCTATTACTTTCTTGAAATTTGGACTTCCCCAAAAGAAAGTTAAGGAAATGAGTTAGGAGGTAATTGTAAGAGTATGCCCAAAGATCGATCATGAGATGGTTGTAATAACATACTTGATTTATCATGTTTATTAATATAAGACGTTGCCATTATTATTTCAGTTTCTTTTCTATGTGTATAAATAAATTGTTCTATAATAATTTCCTGACAATAATCTGATTATTCTTAAAAGGTCCTTAGTCAAGTATTATTGTTGGCTAGGACAACAATAATGCATTAAGACTAACATGTAGTTAATTGATGATAAAGAGTTTTCATTGATATGGAGTGTCAAAATAAATGCATGAATATGTGTGTTAGAGAAAAACTTATTGGACTGACCCGTTATGAGTATGTTTCTTGGATTATTCTATAATTGTCACAACATTACTCATAGTGATTAATATGTATATGATCCTCAGAGTTGAGATCATCATTATTCCAACATCATGAGTTGTATATTTTGATACAGTCAAACGTACACCGTAACTGGTTGTTCTATAAAGGCTGATGTTGGATATACCATGATCTATGTAGAAGGATATGGTTGATCGATATAGGATAAGTCCCTCCTACATAATGGGAGTAATATCTTAGGCCACTTGATTGAGTGGGACTAGAAATGTATGGTCATGCTCAAATAAGCTGATATGAGATGTCATACTTATTTGTATATCATAGTCTACTCAAGATATCAAGGAACATGGGATGGACTATGCAAGTGTGACTATTCCATGACTTGTGTCCAACCCAGAGATAAAGGACTTAAGGATTAATGCATGAAAGGTTAATCGCAAAAAGGTTATGTTGAATCATGATTTCTTATAACTTAGGTAGTAATGATGCATTGCTAGATGCCACTCATTATTTGTAACATTAGAATCGTTCTAGTATTATTGCTAACGTTACAAGAACTTATAGGGTCACACCCTATGGTTGAAATGAACGGAATAAAGCATAGTTGGTATTGTGTTTGGTTGTCACATGAATTAACTTAATTGTAGAATTAATTTAATTGGGTAATCAAATATCGAACATATTATATGTACAAGGTTGTTGTACACATAATGAGAACATAGTCCTATTAATATATGAATTTGGTTCATATATAAATTCAAATAAATATATTTTACCGAAATCATTATTATAATTAATGTAATTATAATTTTCGGTTTAAAACATTGTTATATTTATTTAATTTCAATTATGATTATTATGTTCAAATAAATATTTAATGAATTATAATTCATTATATATATACCAATTATGAGAGGGAAAAGTGTGTGTTTTAAAAAAAACCGTAAAAAATTAAAAATCTCATTTTTCTTTGCTTAAAAAGTCTAGCAGCCTTCAAGCAAAATGGTTCTCCAGAACAATTTTGGGGATTTCTTCTGTTCAATGTCAATTGGGTGGATTACGTAGAGGCCGGAGTCACGAAAAGTTGCGGCTTGGTTCGATAGTAGATCAGAATAATCGTTGCCGAAACGTCGCTATCTATCCAGTTTAAAGATTTGGTAATTTCGAAACCTTTATTTCACCCCGATTCGTTCCTCGCACATGGATCTATGGTTTGGATCGCTGGATGTATTAATTTTTGTTGTGACGCGGGGGTGCCGGCGTTCCAACAATAACCCCCTCATAGGTTGCAGTTTCTCACTATATAATCAATGAAAAAAATTAATCGCCTTACTTTGAAGAGCATTACCATCATAAATCCAATCCTTTTTGTCATTCTTAATAGCAGTAATCTTATTTTGTTTTCTACGCTGAAGAGTGTGCTTATGGAAAAACTTATTATTTCAATCTCCCATTTGAAGCCAACCACACCTAACCTTTGCTTCCAAAAAAGTTCCTCATGATGAATGACATTTTCTAATTCCTCCAGCATTTCCATTTTAGAGTGACGCAAAAATTTTGATTTCGAATGATCCAACTCCTTTTGGATACCAACTAATTTTTGCATTAAGAGTTTTTTGCGAGTACCAATATGCCTGTAAATGCTCATATTCCATTGCTTTATATTATTCGAAAGTTTTTTAATAGATTCACCCATATTACCATTAAAACTACAAGAATCCTGCACAAATTTAGAACAATTCGGATGCTCAACTCAATTAAAAAGAAACATGAAAGACTTACCTTTTTTTTTTTGAAGTGGTATTATACATTAGAGAAAGAATGAGGGCAAATGATCTGATTTGAGTCTAGGAGTCTAGGAAGATGGGTCACTCAACAATTTGGGAACTAAACAATCCTTGCATCATTATAGATGGCTTTATCAAGCCTCTCAAAGATCCCACCTATCTACCAAGTAAAAGTTGGATCTCTGAATCCTAAGTCTTGTAGCTGTACAGACTCAATAAAATTTTAAAAATTTTGAGAATTTTTTCCCTTCCCTCTTCTCACTAAAAGAAAGAATGGCATTGAAATCCCCTATCACCAACCAAAAATCGACATCAGAAGGTAGAAACAAATTCAACCCCTCCCAAATAAACTTTCACTTTCACTTATTCGAGCTTCCATATACAAAGGAAACCAAAATTCGGTTCGAAAAGAATTATTTGAAATTCGAATCAAAATAAATTGAGAATAATTGTAAACCACATCAGCTCGAACATAATCCTTCTACGCAACCCAAATAACTCTAGAAAATCCATCAGCCTCAACTCGATGAGAATATTGAAATCCCAGTTTTACAATAATTGTTTCAGCCTACCACCACTGACTCTCGTCTCAAACAGCCCACAATATTAGGTTTAAATTCCCAGTTATATTCCTGAAAAATACAGGGAAACTTACTACTAGCACAACCCTGACAATTCTAAGATAGGATAGACAAATTTATAAATCCAAAAAAAAATGAAAAGACTAACCTCTACTGACTAGAATGAGTCCCAACACCCTGTTGCTTGCTTTCTGGGACTATCATGGGCTTACTAGACCCGATTTCAATCTGAGTATTAATGAGTTCCACCATACAATTTATCATATTTAACAACGTGATTTTGGTGTTTTTAGCAATCTTGAACCACTCTCCATGATCATTTATAATTTTATTTAGAACCCTACCTTTTCGAACCGAAGTACCTTTACCAATTGAACCATGCACCTTTGAAGATGATAAACAGAAAGTAGAATTCACCAAATCTTTGGCCTCCAAAAGACAAATAGCATTTGGTCCAAGATTACATTAAAAATAATTGCTTAGTTTTTCCCAGGGTCTAACAAATTGGAATTTAAAATTACCCCTGTTTCTACCAGACCCTCAAAGGTTGGGTTAAAATGCAAAGTAGCATTTAATTGAAAACCTCTAGTGAAGTTGGACCCTTTTCTCGAAATTTTCCATACAATCTTCTATATTGTGCAAATAGGCAACATTATTATTAGCCAACTTTTTTTCATGAATTGAAAGAGACTTACCAATTAGGTCTGACAAGCTATTAACCATTTTTGAGGTTGCCATCAAACTAGCCATAGCCTCCAAAAATTGGCCCAGCAGAAGCAACCTTTTTTCCAGCGCTAAAAACCCCTACAATAGCTAAGGTCATATCTACTTTAGCCACCCTATTCGACCCAACTCCCAAATAATCAGAATCCACATTATCAGACTGCCCCTAATCCTAGAATCGCACCAATGGCCAGTCTTATCCAAACCCCCTTCTTCAATTACCAGCCCAACAACCTTTGCCCTTTCCCATTTCCATCATGTTTAATGAACTTATTAAAATTCCCTTTCCTAAAATTGACCCCCGATAAATCAGCCATCATATCTTCTTTTTCCCCAAATTGACTATTCAGACTACCCCCAAGCCCAAAATCTAAATTTTCAGACTGCCTCAAGCCTAGAATCGCATCTATGGCCCTTCTTATCCAAACCCTCTTCTTCAATGACCGACCAAATAACTTTAACCCCTTTCCCATTTTCATCATGTTTAATAAACTTAATAAAATCCTTTTTCTCAAAATTGACCCCAATAAATCAGTCATTGTATTTTTTCCCCAAATTGACTAGTCGTCAAAGCCAACACCTTAAATCGGGAACCATTTTCGTCACCACTAGAAATTTTAGCTGTCGATTTATGCGAATCTTTGAGATTTTGACGAGTCCACCTCTCCACAATCATCCAAGGACCAAACTTTGTCGCCTCCTCTACCAAACCTCCTATCATAGGTTCAACCGCCACCGAACCCTAATTTTTTCTAGCGTTCCTTTTGGAACCGGTCGAGAATGAGCAAAAATCCTTAACATAGCCATAACGTCCGCATGAGAAATATATGGTCGATAAGGACTTGTACTCAACTCTCTGTGGTTTGTCATTAATCAATATTTGTAAAATTAGAGGCTTATCTAGGTTAACGAATATTGCCAATCGGGAAAATCATCTCCTCAATCTCTTATTAGTGTTAAAATCAAGCTTCACTACCTTCTCAATCATTCCCCCTATCTCCTCCAGAATCTTCTTATTGTACAGATATCCAGGGAGACCTGACAACTGAATCCAACTCATAACAATTATCAAAAAAGGTTAGAGTGGATTAAATTTCAATGACCATGATTGAACCGTGAGGTATTAACCGAAGACAGTCCAAGGTCCCTAAGTAAGCACTTTCTCATAATCCTCTTTACTTTGAAATTTGACGAAAAAAATAGCCATTTTCCACATCCATAAGTTGAAACGGCTTAGAAGACTGCCATAAACTTGAAATGCTATTATGGAGAGTAGCATATCCAATGCTCTGCCCTAGAAGTTAAACTATAATGGTGGTCTTCATGCGCTTAAATAGGTATTTCTATACCTGGTCGAAAAAATCAATCGCGGGTATTCAGTTAACTATGGTCCAAGTGAAATCTCCTTATTCAAAATCAAAATTTTCCTTATCGTCTCCCCTAATTCCTTCCATCGATTCAACATAATTCCCCAGGAGAAAATCTTTCCAGGATACAGCTTCTGCCGGTACCGGATCTACTATCATGTCGATGATATTGTCTTCATTTTCCTTAAACCAAACCTTTTTGGTATTACGACCACTAGTAGGACAAGCCACACAGTCCTCATTGTTACCAGAAGTTGACATCCCAGAACACTCCAAAACTACCCAAAAAGGAGAAAGATGCAGGCAAGGCAAATACACTTAGGCTATTTTTTTAACTCTACTTGCATTTACATTAGTATACGACACACTCATCTTTACAATAAATTTCCACAAAAACCTACTTGAGAATTAAACCTAAAAGTGTAACAAAAAAATAAATTTAAAAATATTACAAATTCATTGATAATTGGATGTTCATATAACTCCCAAAACCCCTCAATTCATTCTCTTGTAACTCTTGTAACCTCTAATGAATTTATGGGGTGCTTTAATGTTGAAACATTTTCAAAATATATATATAGTGTTCCAATAGTTGTAAATGAAAAGTTATAAATAACCAAAAGTTATGTGACTTGGCTATTAACCAAAATTTGCCACTATTTATAGTGATGAGTTATATCTCTTAAATTCAAAAGTTATGTCATTTGATTATGAACAAATAGTCATAATTATTCAAGTAGATATATATTAAATAATTGTGGTTATTACTAAAGATATGATTATCCATTTGGGTAATTATGTCCCTATAAAGACACATGAGGCCTCCTATAAATAAGTGTGAACTTTCATTTGTATGACACACCCAAAAACATAGAAACAGAGTTTCTTTCTATTCTTTCACCTTCTTTTTTATATTCCTAGATTGTTCTATAAAGAATTACTACAAAAATTCTTTATAGAAATTGATATCTAGGGGTGGAGCCAAGGATGGTTGGTAGGGGTCTTGACCCCCAAGACCCCCCTAAAATGGAAATTTTCACCTTTAGCTTTTTTATAATTTTTAAAATTTCAAATTAGTATATAGTAAAATTTCACTTTGGCCCCTCAAAAATGAGAAAAAATGATTTAATCTTTTAAAAATAATAAATATATAAGTAATTAAATGGTGAAATTTCATTTTTACTATTATGAATGTGATACCCCCAAGCCCGACCGGGACAGACCGGTCCGAATTTGAAGCGTTACATTAGTCACCTAAGTGATTCTCCGACTAACAATCTCCCAAGACACACCCTAACTTTATAACACCTCAATCTTATCCATTTATTAGTTATTAGTTAATGCAGAAGCAATTTGTGAACCAATTTTAAACTTTTTATAAGTAATTAACCTAAGGGAATTTTTGTCATTTTACTACCTACGGTTAAACTAACCCAAATTTAGATCTAAACATTTAACAACCCTATTTTAATCGATGTATGAAAGCCCTAAAAATTTTAGCTTAATCCGAGTTTATTTTCTGTCTAATTCAAGTTTTATCATTAAGGACTAAATTGTAACAATTTCAAACTATCAGTACTATACCCGAATATTAAATTGAGTGTGTTTCTAACAAATTTTATCAATTACAATTCTAATCCTAAAATTTTATCAAGTTTCCTTATCACTTATGGCTCTAATTAGACTTAACAAGTTAGAGGACTAATTTGTAATTTAGGCTCTGTTTGTCTCACTAAAAATGACTTCCGAAAAATGATTTTTGGAGAATGATTTAATTTTCTGGAAAATTTAATATTTTCTGGTGTTTGGATGAATTTGTGTGAAATATTTTATGTTGTTTGGTAGATTTCTTTAAAATATTTCATAAAAGTTGTTTTTAATGAAACAAACACACATTTTTTATTTTCTTATTTTTTTCATTGTTTAATTGAATTTATTTTTATCTATAATTTTATATTTTATAATTTTTTGCATATATTAAAAATATTATATTAAATTCAGGTTCATTACAATGTCATTTTTAATTACATGACTACCAAGTGAGTATTTTTTTATTTAAAAATGTGACGTCAACAAAATTGACAAAAAAATTTAACGATGTCAACAATTGGACTTGATTTTCAAATTTGAAAAGTAAAGGGACTAAATTCTTGAAAATAAAAGTATAAAGACTAAATTGCAAATCTCTGAAGTGTACATAGACTTATGACATATTTTAACATTTATACTACAAAACATTTATTATTAATATGTTTATAATTGTAATGAATATTTATTATTAAAATATTAATATTGAATATTTTCCATAATATGTGAATAATATTATCTAAAATTATTGTTTTTAAAATTTATTATTAAAATAAAACTGAAATATTAAATTATTATTATATTTATTATATTAATAATTTATTATATGACTAAAAATAAATAATTAAATATTTATGTTTAATAATATTGAAAAATATAATATTTTAAATCTTTTAAAAATAAAAATAAAATTTATTATCAATATAATAATATTTTATGTTGATCTGTCAGTCATTTTCAGTTAATCAAACTGGTTTCTATGAAACAAACACAGGAAAATGCAGAAAACATTTTCCATAAAACCTTTTTACATGTAAACAAACGGATCCTTAAACGAACTAGAGAACCAATTTAAAAAGACCAGAATTCAAACCCCTAACATGTGATAGCCCGAAATAGGGCCTAATCGGAATAGTGGTTTCGTAACCACAAATCCGAAGTGAAATAGTTTAATTTTATAAATTTTTATTAGTTACTGATTGATTGAAATATTGTGTGAAAATATGGATAGGAAATTTTAATGCTTTAGTGCTTAATTGAATTTTTAGGACTAAATTGAGAAAAATGCAAAGTGTGTCTAATTAGTGATTAAATGACTTAATTGAATTATTGCATGAAATTGGAAGTGTTTATGTGGCAATTAGACCATAAATTAGTGTTATGGACACAAAAGGGTATTTCTAGAAAAATATCTAAGTAATGGGTCAAGGGCATTTTTGTCCAAATTGGGTAAAAGACAAAATAAAGAGAAAATAAGTGTCCATCTTCTTCAAAAAAATCAGAAGCTTGCTGCCGAAAGTTTCAGGTTACCATAGTTAAGGGTTTTGATTTTCCTAAGCTCAATTGTAAGTGATTTCTTGCTCCGTTTTTAATTATTTTCGTATTTTTATGCTTATTGAAGCTTGAATTTCATGTTTCTACCATTTAATTTAAATGAAATTAAAGTTTAAAAATTGACCCATTCATGATATAATTGTAAATTGATTAGTGATGTTAGATAATGAATGTTTGAAGTGTTAATGACAAGTTTTACTAGATGAATTTCAATGAAAAATGTTGAAAAAGGGCTAAATTGTGAAAGATGGTAAAGTGTGCATAAAGTTGTGATTTTGTGAAATTGAGGCCCGTTATGAGCATGAAATATGATTTAGTGAAGTTTGAAATTTAAGAATTTAGAGAATTTTATTTTTACGAGCTTAGGGACAAAAGTGGAATTTTTGAAAAGTTATTGGGAAAAATGTAAATGTGTCAAAATGTTGTGTATGAATTGTATTTGAATGGAATATTGATAAAATGTATTAAATTGTGTTAATATAGATCAAGAAAGAAGAAATAGTGCAAGTGATCGGGGAAAAGAGAAAGTTATCGACTAAATTACAAAAATAGTCGTTTTGCATCCGAGGAAGTTATATGTAAATAATAGTTATATTTGTATAAATTGTGAATTATATTTGATATGTGAATTAATATTGAATGTGGAAGGAAAGTTGTTCATGAATTATTCAAGTGATAAAGTGTTGAAAATAAAGTGTTAAGTGTAAATTCCCGGTTGAACTTAGGAATAGAATTGGATACAAGTGACATGTCACTAGAGACCAGTGTTACAGTGTTACAGTGAGTCCCGGGTGCTGGGTGATCTAGCATGTGTTGCAGACACCTGACAGCTTGTGTGAGCAGACCCGTGGACATTTCCAGTGTTATTGATCAGTGGTAGCTTCGGCTACATTTCAGTGGTAGCTTTGGCTACATCCAGTGGTAGCTTCGGCTACATATCAGTGGTAGCTTCGGCTACATATCAGTGTGGCACTTATGTGCTAAATCTCTACGTATCCGTGTATATTCCAAGTGTTCAACGGGATTAATAATGAATTAAAGTGAATATGAAATGTTAAGTGTGAAAATGTATATGCAAGTGAATTGGTAAGATTGTGTATGTGTAAGTGATTGAAATTGCTAAGAAATGTTTTGATTAGTTATATGTTAAAAGTGTTAATTATTAATTGAGTAATTATTGTTTACATGTAACTTACTAAGCTATTTATAGCTTACACATCTCTTTCTTTCCTTTGTTTTATAGTGATTTGAACTTGATCGAATAGTGGACCGTCGGAGCTCGTATCACACTATCATAACCATCTCGGTATTATGTGCTTTTCAAAATGTTTAAACTATGGCATGTATAGAGTCTTAATCATTTTGAGCATGCCCAAATGATATGGCTAATGTTAGCTATTGAAGTAGTTATTAATGAATATGTTTTGGAGTTATGTATGTTTAAATGGTAACTAATTCAAAGAAGCAGTTTCTTTGACAGCAGCAGTGACGTGAATGTGAAAAATCACCATAAATAGTAGAAATGAAATTAGAGGGTGAATAATATATAGAATTAAAGCTTATCAAGTCTAGTTTTATATGAAAGAAACGGTGTAGGCAAAGGAATTTTATATTTTGAGATATTTAAATTTTAGTGAGACAGGGTCAGAATGGTTTTTGAAGTCCCCTGTTCTAAATTTATAAAATCATTATAAATTTTACAGAAATAATTATAGGTCATAATTTATATTTTTAGATTCCTTAGTGAGTCTATTTTCAAAATAAATTAATGGTAACCTTATATGAATTCTGTACAATTAGATATTTGATTTTTAGCGCCAAGAGGTCAGATCTGTCGAGCTGTGAAACAGGGGATACTTTAATGAATAAACTGTACTAATGTGCTAATTCAAAAATTCTGAAAATTTTATGGTAATAAGGAATATGAGTTTAGTTTCACAGAAAATTTACGGATTTAAATTTTGAGTTTCGTAACTCAAGTTATAATTAAATTAGTGACAGTTGCGCAGGTGGACAGTGTTGTTATGAACAGTGAATTTAATTTTAAAAGCAAATTTTTATGCTCCGAATCGGTAAGTTAAATTGGATGACATCTCGTACTCGATTCCGGAGACGGTCTCGGGTAAGGGGTGTTACATTTAGTGGTATCAGAGCTACGGTTTAGTCGATTCTCGGACTAACGTAGCGAGTGTAATAGACTATCTATACATGCCATAATTGAATAATGATAGTGTGACGACTCCTGACATCTTAAAATGTTTTTTTTATAGTAATGGATTCTAGCCGAGATACAGCTGATGATGCTCAAAGTAATGTGCCTGTTGAAAGTCAATTCGAGACTCAGGGTCAAGGAGATGAGGCTCGAGAAGCTTTTCTCCAAATGATGAACAATTGGTACACTGAGTTTGTTAGAACTAATCCTAATGCTCAACCTCCTCCGCCCCCTCCTATTCCTCAAGCTGTTCCCATAGCTCCTCAACAAACTGAAGTGTTAAAATTGTCAAAGCCTCCAGTGGACAAAATTCGAAAGTATGGAGCCGAAGAGTTCCGAGCTAATGTAAATGATGATCCTGAAAGAGCAGAGTTTTGGCTTGATAATCCTATCAGAGTGTTGGATGAATTGTCTTGTACTCCAGAAGAAAGTCTCAAATGTGCTATCTCATTGCTGAGGGATTCGGCTTATAATTGGTGGAAAACTTTAGTGTCAGTGGTGCCTAAAGAGAAAGTTACATGGGACTTCTTTCAAGAAGAATTCCGGAAGAAGTATGTGAGTCAGCGTTTCATTGATCAAAAGAGAAAAGAGTTTCTTGAATTGAAACAAGGGCGCATGACGGTAGCCGAATATGAGCGAGAATTTGTCAAATTAAGCAAGTATGCCCAAGAGTGTGTATCTAATGAAGCTACATTGTGTAAAAGGTTTGAAGATGGATTAAACGAGGATATCCGATTGCTAGTGGGAATTCTTGAAATTAAAGAGTTAGTGGTACTAGTTGAAAGAGCTATCAAGGCTGAAGAATTGAGCAAAGAGAAAAGAAAGGTGGAAAGTGAAGCAAGAGATGAAAGAAAAAGATCAATGGGCAAGCCATTTCAGTCTCAAGCGAAGAAGTTTAAAGAAATGAATACTCGATCGAATGTTTCTAGTGTGAATTTTCAAAGAGATCGAGGAAGACAATATTCAGGTTCTAAAGCTCAGGCAACTTCTATGGCAAGTACAGGTAGTGTTAAACCTACTAGACCGGAATGTCAACATTGTGGAAAACGACATTTGGGGGAATGTTATTTAATCAGCCGAGCTTGTTTTAAATGTGGATCTCAAGATCATTTTGTGAAAGATTGTCCGGAAAGAGAAGAGATAGAAAAGTCTCAGAATGTGAGATCGAGCAGTGTGACTACTAGAGGAAGACCACAGAGAAATGTGGGGATTGGAACTAGTGGTAGAGGCGTAACAAAAGACACGACTGTAAGATCTGAAGTGGGAGCTCCAGCAAGAGCTTATGCCATCCGAGCTAGAGAGGAAGCATCTTCTCCTGATGTGATCACTGGTATATTTTCTCTTTACGACACTAATGTTCTTGCATTGATTGATCCTGGTTCTACTCACTCGTATGTATGCATGAATTTAGTGTCTGATAAGAATTTGTGTGTTGAATTGACTGAGTATGTGGTTAAAGTGTCGAATCCTTTAGGCAAGCATGTGATAGTTGATAAAATATGCAAAAATTGTCCTTTGATTATACAAGGTCAGTGTTTCCCTGCCAACTTAATGTTGTTGCCATTTGATGAATTTGATGTTATTTTGGGAATGGATTGGTTGACATTACATAAGGCCAAGATAGATTGCAGTCAGAAAATTCTTGAGTTGAAGTGTGGTAGTGGTACAGTTCTTCGGGTTGAAACAGATAATCAAATGTGATGCCAATTGTGATTTCTGCCATGTCTGCTCAGAAATGTTTGAAAAATGGTTGTGAAGCATATCTTGCTTATGTGTTGAACACAAAAGTGTCTGAAATAAAGATCGAATCAGTGCCAGTGGTATGTGAATATGTAGATGTGTTCCCAGAAGAGTTGCTAGGTTTGCCTCCGATTAGAGAAGTAGAGTTTGGTATTGAAGTAATGCCAGGTACTGCTCCAATATCGATTGCTCCCTACAGAATGGCACCAACTGAATTAAAAGAATTAAAAGTGCAATTACAAGAGCTGACAGATAAAGGATTTATTAGACCAAGTTACTCTCCGTGGGGTGCTCCCGTGCTATTTGTGAAGAAAAAGGATGGGACATTGAGATTGTGTATTGATTATCGTCAACTTAACAAAGTGACAGTGAAGAATAAGTATCCATTACCCCGAATAGATGACTTGTTTGATCAGTTAAAGGATGCCACAGTGTTTTCCAAAATTGATTTGAGATCCAGATATTATCAATTGAGGGTTAAAGAGTCAGATGTGCCAAAGACTGCTTTCAGAACCCGATATGGCCACTATGAATTTCTTGTAATGCCTTTTGGTCTGACTAATGCTCCAGCTATTTTTATGGATTTGATGAATCGAATTTTCCGGCCCTATTTGGATAAATTTGTTGTGGTGTTTATAGATGATATTCTTATTTATTCCCGAAGTGAAGCCGAGCATGCTGAACATTTAAGAATTGTGCTACAAACGCTGTGAGAAAAGAAATTGTTTGCTAAATTTAGCAAAAGTGAATTTTGGCTTAGTGAAGTTGGATTTTTGGGGCATATTGTCTCGGGAGATGGCATTCGAGTGGATCCGAATAAGATATCGGCAATAGTTGAGTGGAAGCCTCCAAGAAATGTATCTGAAGTTAGGAGTTTTCTGGGCTTAGCCGGATATTATCGTCGATTTGTAGAAGGTTTTTCGATGATAGCTTCACCGATGACAAAATTGTTGCAAAAAGATGTTAAGTTCGAATGGACCGAGGAGTGTCAACAAAGTTTGAGAAATTAAAGAAGTGTTTAACTGAGGCACCAGTGTTAGTGCAACCTGAGTCAGGAAAGGAATTTGTTGTTTATAGTGACGCGTCACTAAATGGGCTTGGATGTGTATTGATGCAAGAAGGAAAGGTGATAGCGTATGCTTCTCGACAATTGAAACCGCATGAACGAAATTATCCTACCCATGATTTAGAGTTGGCTGCTATTGTCTTTGCTTTGAAGATTTGGCGTCATTATTTATATGGTGAGAAATGTCGTGTTTTTACAGATCATAAAAGTTTGAAATATGTTATGACACAAAAAGATCTGAATTGCGGCAAAGAAGATGGTTGGAATTGTTGAAAGATTATGAACTTGTGATACATTATCATCCGAGAAAAGCTAATATAGTTGCTGATGCTTTGAGCAGAAAGTCTCTCTTTGCTTTGAGAGCTTTGAATACGAGATTAACATTGACTGAAGATGGATCATTGTTTGCAGAGTTAAAAGCTAGACCATTGTTTCTTCAAGAAATTTGTGAGGCTCAGAAAGTGGATAATGAATTGCAAAGAAGAAAGACTCAGTGTGCAGTGGACAATAATTCTGATTTTCAGATTGATTCAGATGGATGTTTAATGTTTCGTGATAGAATATGTGTTCCGAAAAATGTTGATTTAATTCAGAAAATTTTGCAAGAAGCACATGATAGTCATTTGGCAGTTCACCCCGGTAGTGTAAAAATGTACAATGATTTGAAGAAATTTTATTGGTGGTCGGGTATGAAACGGGATATCTCCGAGTATGTGACAAAGTGTTTAGTGTGCCAACAAGTACAAGCTGAACACCAAGTACCTTCAGGATTACTTCAACCTATTATGGTGCCCGAGTGGAAATGGGATAGAATTACTATGGATTTTGTTTCTGGATTGCCATTGTCACCGAAAAAGAAAGACTCAATTTGGGTTATAGTTGATCGATTGACTAAGTCGGCTCATTTCATTCCTGTGCGAATGAGTTTTTCACTTGACAAGTTAGCTGAATTGTATATTGCTGAGATAGTCCGATTACATGGTGTACCTATGTCTATTATATCTGATAGAGATCCACGATTTACTTCAAGGTTTTGGAAGAAATTACAAGAGGCATTGGGTACTAAATTGAATTTTAGTACAGCATTCCATCCCCAAACCGATGGACAGTCTGAAAGAGTAATTCAAATACTCGAAGACATGTTGAGATGTTGTGTATTGGAATTTGAAGGTAATTGGGAAAGATATTTACCTTTGGTGGAATTTGCTTATAATAATAGTTATCAGTCAAGCATAAAAATGGCACCTTATGAAGCGTTGTATGGACGAAAGTGTCGGACTCCATTATATTGGACTGAACTTAATGAAAATCAGTTACATGGAGTCGATTTGGTAAAAGAAACCGAAGAAAAGTGAAGATAACCCGTGATTGTTTGAAAGCTGCATCGGATCGACAGAAGTCGTATGCGGACTTGAAAAGAAAAGAGATTGAGTTTCAAGTGGGAGATAAAGTATTTTTGAAAGTGTCTCCATGGAAGAAAATTTTGAGATTTGGCCGTAAAGGCAAATTAAGTCCAAGATTTATTGGTCCGTATGAAGTGATAGAAAGAATTGGTCCAGTGGCTTATCGATTGTCTTTACCACCGGAATTGGAAAGAATTCATAATGTGTTTCATGTTTCTATGTTGAGGCGATATCGATCGGACCCATCACATGTGATTTCACCGACTGAAGTGGAAATTCGATCGGATATGACATACGAAGAAGAACCGATTCGAATCTTGGCACGAGAAGTGAAACAGTTGAGAAACAAAGAAATTGCTTTAGTGAAAGTGTTATGGCAACGACATGGGGTGGAAGAGGCAACATGGGAAACCGAGGAGGCTATGAGGAAACAGTATCCCAACTTATTCACTGGTAAGATTTTCGGGGACGAAAATCCCTAAGGGGGGAGAATTGTGATAGCCCGAAATAGGGCCTAATCGGAATAGTGGTTTCGTAACCACAAATCCGAAGTGAAATAGTTTAATTTTATAAATTTTTATTAGTTACTGATTGATTGAAATATTGTGTGAAAATATGGATAGGAAATTTTAATGCTTTAGTGCTTAATTGAATTTTTAGGACTAAATTGAGAAAAATGCAAAGTGTGTCTAATTAGTGATTAAATGACTTAATTGAATTATTGCATGAAATTGGAAGTGTTTATGTGGCAATTAGACCATAAATTAGTGTTATGGACACAAAAGGGTATTTCTAGAAAAATATCTAAGTAATGGGTCAAGGGCATTTTTGTCCAAATTGGGTAAAAGACAAAATAAAGAGAAAATAAGTGTCCATCTTCTTCAAAAAATCAGAAGCTTGCTGCCGAAAGTTTCAGGTTACCATAGTTAAGGGTTTTGATTTTCCTAAGCTCAATTGTAAGTGATTTCTTGCCCCGTTTTTAATTATTTTCGTATTTTATGCTTATTGAAGCTTGAATTTCATGTTTCTACCATTTAATTTAAATGAAATTAAAGTTTAAAAATTGACCCATTCATGATATAATTGTAAATTGATTAGTGATGTTAGATAATGAATGTTTGAAGTGTTAATTACAAGTTTTACTAGATGAATTTCAATGAAAAATGTTGAAAAAGGGCTAAATTGTGAAAGATGGTAAAGTGTGCATAAAGTTGTGATTTTGTGAAATTGAGGCCCGTTATGAGCATGAAATATGATTTAGTGAAGTTTGAAATTTAAGAATTTAGAGAATTTTATTTTTACGAGCTTAGGGACAAAAGTGGAATTTTTGAAAAGTTATTGGGAAAAATGTAAATGTGTCAAAATGTTGTGTATGAATTGTATTTGAATGGAATATTGATAAAATGTATTAAATTGTGTTAATATAGATCAAGAAAGAAGAAATAGTGCAAGTGATCGGGGAAAAGAGAAAGTTATCGACTAAATTACAAAAATAGTCGTTTTGCATCCGAGGAAGTTATATGTAAATAATAGTTATATTTGTATAAATTGTGAATTATATTTGATATGTGAATTAATATTGAATGTGGAAGGAAAGTTGTTCATGAATTATTCAAGTGATAAAGTGTTGAAAATAAAGTGTTAAGTGTAAATTCCCGGTTGAACTTAGGAATAGAATTGGATACAAGTGACATGTCACTAGAGACCAGTGTTACAGTGTTACAGTGAGTCCCGGGTGCTGGGTGATCTAGCATGTGTTGCAGACACCTGACAGCTTGTGTGAGCAGACCCGTGGACATTTCCAGTGTTATTGATCAGTGGTAGCTTCGGCTACATTTCAGTGGTAGCTTTGGCTACATCCAGTGGTAGCTTCGGCTACATATCAGTGGTAGCTTCGGCTACATATCAGTGTGGCACTTATGTGCTAAATCTCTACGTATCCGTGTATATTCCAAGTGTTCAACGGGATTAATAATGAATTAAAGTGAATATGAAATGTTAAGTGTGAAAATGTATATGCAAGTGAATTGGTAAGATTGTGTATGTGTAAGTGATTGAAATTGCTAAGAAATGTTTTGATTAGTTATATGTTAAAGTGTTAATTATTAATTGAGTAATTATTGTTTACATGTAACTTACTAAGCTATTTATAGCTTACACATCTCTTTCTTTCCTTTGTTTTATAGTGATTTGAACTTGATCGAATAGTGGACCGTCGGAGCTCGTATCACACTATCATAACCATCTCGTATTATGTGCTTTTCAAAATGTTTAAACTATGGCATGTATAGAGTCTTAATCATTTTGATCATGTCCAAATGATATGGCTATGTTAGCTATTGAAGTAGTTATTAATGAATATGTTTTGGAGTTATGTTTAAATGGTAACTAATTCAAAGAAGCAGTTTCTTTGACAGCAGCAGTGACGTGAATGTGAAAAATCACCATAAATAGTAGAAATGGAATTAGAGGGTGAATGATATATAGAATTAAATCTTATCAAGTCTATTTTTACATGAAAGAAACGGTGTAGGCAAAGGAATTTTATATTTGAGATATTTAAATTTTAGTGAGATAGGGCAGAATGGTTTTTGAAGTCCCCTGTTCTAACTTTAGAAATCATTATAAATTTACAGAAATAATTATAGGTCATAATTTATATGTTTAGATTCCTTAGTGAGTCTATTTCAAAATAAATTAATGGTAACCTTATATGAATTCTGTACAATTAGATATTGATTTTTAGCGCCAAGAGGTCAGATCTGTCGAGTGTGAAACAGGGGATACTTTAATGAATAAACTGTACTAATGTGCTAAGTCAAAATTCTGAAATTTTATGGTAAGAAGGAATATAAGTCTAGTTTCACGGAAAATTTACAGATTTAAATTTTGAGTTTTGTAACACAAGTTATAATTAAATTAGTGACAGTTGCGCAGGTGGACAGTGTTGTTATGAACAGTGAATTTAATTTTAAAAGCAAATTTTATGCTCCGAATCGGTAAGTTAAATTGGATGACATCTCGTACTCGATTCGGGACGTCTCTGGTGATGACTAAGTCCCAGATTGGTGAAGATTCGATGTAACTCGGGATTAATGGCAAATATCATATATATTCATACACCTTCAATTGAATTATTAACACCAATTAACCACAATGATAA